>NC_065526.1:29691962-29745018 GCF_006386435.1 Epinephelus moara | reverse complement strand
GTCCATCCTGGAAGAGGGATCCCTCCTCAGTTGCTCTTCCTGAGGTTTCTACCCTTTTTTTCTCCCGTTAAAGGGGTTTTTTGGGGAGTTTTTCCTTATCCGCTGTAAGGGTCCTAAGGACAGAGGGATGTCGTATGCTGTAAAGCCCTGTGAGGCAAATTGTGATTTGTGATATTGGGCTTTATAAATAAAATTGATTGACTGATTGATACAAATTGTGGTGCATTACTTTTTGTAGGAAAACATACCAACAGTGCATGAGAACAGTCTGATCAAAACCTTGGTATTTTTAATAGCCCCTGTCGCTACTCTTCATTGCTCATATATGTTTTGGTCATATACAGTATATCGACCTATTCTGTTGTTTGGGTATGAGGAAGTGTTGCTTATTGGTGATGTAAAGTCTGGATAAAAAGTTTATGTAAATTTGCTGTTACATGAACACAGATTGCATCCTTTGGACTACTGTTTTCATAGAATTAATAAAGAGCACAAACCAAATCCCAAGGGCAAGTGTGTTTTCAAAACAGCCAGGAGCAAATTTATTGTTTCTGTGTTTTCATCTAAATTCATCAGCTGAACAACAAACTCAACAAACGCTCTCACACTGCGGTACAAATCTTAAATCACATGCTAAGACCTAACTTTGTTCTACATGTTACCTGAACTATTTACAGCTTTTCCTTAGCTAATCAAAGAAAATTGAAAATTAAAAGATTTAAAGAGCAGGTAAACTAATTTACAAATTTAAAAAAAGATTGGCAGATTGAACGGACTCATACAGATTAATTATAAAGATTTATCCTGTAATAGTTTTATGACTTAAATTGAAATGTATTGAGTTGTAGATGAAGGTATATTTCTATGTGTGTGACTATCTGGGCCAGGAGTGTGTGTGCAAGCTGCAGTACCTTTTTAATGAGAGATCTGGGTTGCTACATGTTCAGCTTCCATATGCAGAACCCCCCACCTCTCTCTCTCTGCCTCTCTCCCCTGACAGGTCTCTGGATACCAGGTCTTAACAGGGGTCCCTGTTGCCCAGCAATGCAGGCGCTTCATATCGGCGCTACACTGTCTTTTCAAATTCATATCTCCCTCGGGTCCCGTGGGTGGCAGCTTTGGATGCAGCCTAATCAGAATTCTCCTCCTTGTGAGTCCATGTTGTGTAAAAGTGTCTGTGTCAAAGTGTGTGTGTGTGCGTGTGTGAACGTGTGTATGTGCATGTAAAGGATAAGTGTAAGAGGATAGAGCTATCTCAAAGGTCTCACATGTGGGAGCTGAGACTCCGCTCCGAGATAATTCTTGCTGTGTCGTGCAAGATTTCGTCTTGACAGAAAAAGGTTGGGATCATACATTTAAGAGTGTGTGTGATAAGCAGGGGTGTGGCTCAGCATCAGCTTGTAGGTAGGAACAGCAGAACCTGAGCCTTGTGAAACACGTTCGTAGTTGTTTGCTATAACCTGAAGCATTTCCCTCCTAAAGCTCAGCTCACCAGTCAATGTCATCCTGACATCCGAAAATGTTAAGTTTCAGTTTCATGTCAGGCTCCTCTCACTTGAACTGGGGTTTGTGGTTTATGAGAAGTGAGAAAGTAACCCAATCCAGCTGCAGGAGATGACCCTAAATTGAAATATTTTAGGGGTATTAGATGGCAGATGTTGACATCTGTTAGCCTGCAGTCCCAGGTGCCGCAATTAAGTGATAGCACACCGCAGTCTGGACGGATGCTCATACTTAGCCATTTCTTCACCTGATACCTGCATCAGAGAAAGTAAACTGCAGAGTGAGAGCAGTCCATCATGCTTACTCATAGGTGGGCTTAACGTTGCTGTGAATTTGTAAAAATAATTCAACGTGTCCACATACAGTGGTTCATATGATATTGTAAGCGACGTGGGTGTGTGAGAAGGAATAAAACAGTTCTACATGCTCTGGGGTTTCCCCATTACTTTAGTAATGTACGAACACAGATCAGTTCCCCATTACACCTGTTCAATTCCCCTCTAACCTCTGCTCTCTCCTTCTCTTTTTTCCCAACCACAAGAACTACCAGCTGCCTGAACAGCGCCAACTAGTGCAAATACCTTATACCAGAACGTCTTAACATTACTATGAATACTAAGTGTGTGTAAACAAGATGGTACATATAAATTCTATAGTATACTAAACCTAGGTTCTACTATTATATATGCATCACACAATTTCACTCTTAAAATATCTTACAAATGAACACCCTACTGGTTAGGGTAGGAAGAGAATCATTATGTAACATTGGTTTCAGGTCTCCTGGGTCAAAGTTCTGTGTTTGTTGGCCTACCCACCACCCCACCCCAACCAGAGGTTGCTGCTTGGTATAAGTGTGAACAGTGAATGAGAACCTGAAAAATTTGACTTTTTAAGTGGTTTTGCCTTGCTTTAGCTGAAAAATAACTCCAGGAAATCCTTTAGACCCTGCTATGTATTGTAATAGTCATTAAGATACTGTCAAAAAGGTTATATGTGTCTAGAAACCTTTTCTACCAAATTAAGCCCCATTTTTACAGACTGCAATGCATTATATCACTTGCAAATCATTAAAACTAGCTTACCAAGCTTTAATTTAATTTTAAAACAAAAATTAAAAAAAAATAAAAGAGTTAATGTTCCAGGGACCTGATGCACATTTGTTTTTCCTTCTTTATTCAAAATCTGTAGGCTTAACTCCTATGAGTATCTAGTAAGTGTGAGTCCATATATTTGGTTTATGACTCCTGCTTTGGTAGTATAAAGTGGAACAACCAAATATAAACATACAAAAAAATTGATTTCCCCTATGATGTGGACCAAAGAAAATAAGCCGAAAGTCAGATTGCATAAATTCAGAATTTCTCCTGGCAAATATGAATAGTTTGTTAAAGCTAAGCAGACTGGAGCAACAGAGCACATAGTTAACTTCTTTTTCACAAAATATCATAGAAAATATCTTAATAATGTTGTTTCCTCTTCATGTTGTTCATGTTCCCGACATCTGTGGAAGTGATAGAGTGCATCAATATATTAATTTATTTAAAAGGACTCTTTGGAAGGTAATTGGTGCACATATTTTAATCAAAGATTAATTATTGCAGCAAGCTGGATATGAATGTATTCACTCCAAAATGACATATTTGCTGTTTTGAATAAATGATTGCACATTCATTGCTTTACAGCGAAGCTCTTACTGTAAAAGCCTTAAATCTGGGTCTTCTTTAACATTTATCTTCGCTCCATCATTAGTCTTCAAAATAGTTACTGATTCAGTTTAAATGGCAACATTTCATGAAAGAAGGCTAAGAATTTAAATTAAATTAATTTCTTCCATAATTTGCAGGTTTGGTCCAGATCCTTGTGGGTCTTACACATTTTTTGCGTTTAAATATTGAAGCTCTTACACAGAATGACTTGCAGTAAGTGAATCATCAGAGAACACATTGATTACCATCGTTATTAAGAAAAGAATACAAAAACAATGTAGTATAGGATTCTTGAATAGCGCAGCTAAGTATCTTACACTTTTATCCATTAATGCTAGAAGATGTATAACATTCGCTCCGATATCACACTTGGTTATAGATTTTTTACCCATCATTTGATGAGTAAGATGATGGTTTAAGTAGGAACGTGACCCTTTGTGCATTTCTTTTACACACACCCATGCAAACATTTCACCTGAGGGGTCAGACATCACAGAGCAACTAGTCAAGTACTACTCCAGCAAGTAGGAGGTCCAGAGTTTTTTTTAAAGAGCATGCCAAAAGGTAAGAAAATATTAGTTGTCACAGAAGACCTGTCCTAACCTGAAAAACAACATAATTGGTAACTTATTGAAGTACTTAAAAAGACTCATGTCCTTGATTGTCCCTCCCCAGAAAATCAGCAGCATTGGTTGTTTATTCAAACGACATATGTTTGCAAAGAGACATATTGAAAAGGTAGGCTATGTGTTTAGCTCAAGCAGTGTGATGTTATACCATTAGAAAAAGTCTAAACCTTTGAGCAAATTGTTAGGTGGCTTAATTGTTTTATAGGTGCAGACTGTGAAAAATAGCATGATAAATCCCATTTATAACTGAAGTTGGATGACTCCACACACATGGTTGACATGTACATTGCTGTCTAACTATAGCAGCCACAGCTATTAGCTATGATAGCTACATCTGTGTCAACGGCACATTGACAACTTCACATGGTTCACATCACATGTAGTCCTATTTGTTTAAGTACTGCAGCTCACCTATGATGCACACACTTGCTTGCATGTGCACGGTTAAGTTGTGGCTTGTTGTGAAGGTTAAGTAACCACTGTTCTGACAGTGGCAAGTTTACATACATTAGTGAATTGTAAATATAAAATGAAAAGATGTTCTGCTGCCTTTTTGTATTTACTAGTTAACAATTAGCCCCCTATAAACTGGGAAAACATTATTTAATTTATTGTGCTGGCTACCAGCAGCTACCAACAACTTTAAAGGTGGAATATTTTCTTGCATGTCACTCAATAAATGAGTTGATCTCATGAATCAATCAACAGACCTTGAATGTCTATATTACAACTTTGATCATTCCGTTTGTTTTACTGTCTGTCCTGCAGGACATATGCTTTAATAATGATTGGATCTTCAAAAAAAGCTAATGCTGGTTTCTTCTAATATTGAAGGCAATCTTATCCTATTTTATAAGGTAGTTTTGCCTAATTGAGCCAGATTATATATGAAGCAGATCAAATATTTTTAAAGTGCTGAAAGTAGCCAGTTGACAGTTAACTGTAAATACTTGTTAGTCACAGCAATTAAATCATATTTAACAACAACCTGCTGCCACAGACTCAATAAATTCAACCAACTAATTTTACCGATGCCTCGCCATTCTTCTGTTTGCCCATTTATCTGAAGCCCCAACATTTTGGAAAGTTTTCCATTGGACTGAAAGTCCATTTGTCTAACAGCCTGTTGTCCTGCAAACTAATATCTTTGCTCCAAAGGCCCATGCTCCATCAATACACACTCTCCCAGCAGTTAGAAGGATTCCTGGCTTGCATCAATCGGCTGTCTAAACTGAGATCCGGTAGGTACCAACAACGCCACTGCTCCGACCTCAGCTCTGACAATCACATATGTGTGTCCATGAAGAAACAGGAAAACATGGGCTTGTTTTTCTTAGGGGACTGAGCCCTCACTATTATCGTGATATCACTGCTGCATGGAAAACTCATAATGCCAACCAAGGAAGAAGGATTGCTAGATTGAATATGAGACCACATGGTCCACCCAACAGCCTAGCTTCCTTCCTCTGCACCCGGGAAATGATATATATACTCTGCTTCTGATTGGCTTACCCTGGTATTCTTACCCTTAAACCAACCAGTCTCACTCCTCATGCCTAAACCTGCCCAACCCAGCCAACCCTTTGTTTTGGTATAATGGGTTGTCAGACAAATGGGCAGTCCCCATTTTACCTGCAAGTATCTTCCTGGCTCCCTGGACAATCATCATCGCACTTTTGTGAAGTAATTTGGACACCAACCTGTTGTATTGTTTCCTGAACTCAGAGTAGAAGTAAAGAGTCCAAACTGAGGAAGCATTACTCGTCTCCCTCTTCTTCTCCTGAACTCCTCGGTGGCTAATCGATGGGTGAGCAGCATTAGAGGAGATGTGTAAATGAGTCCAAACGACTGGGCATTCACAGGCCTCATTTCCTCAGTGATTAGATCAGGATCTCCTCCCATACAATGATGTTTTCATTATCCTACACTCCTCTCCTCCTTGTCCTCTCTATTCTCCGCTCCTTTTGTCCATTAGGCGAGGCAGCTAAAGCCCGGCATCACTGGGAAACAATAATGCCGGGAGCATCATCACTCCTAACTGGAAGATGTGATCATCTGATGATCCGACTGTAAAGAGAAGGTCACCTGAGCACAAAACAAGCCCATGTGAACAGTCAGCGGCTGTCAACAAGTTGCTGAAGGTACCACATGATTACCTTGTCTAAAATTGCATTTTCTTGAATTTGTGGACTAAAATAAATCATTCCCTTTATGAGACTTATACTCCCTCTCTAGCAGTAGAGAATATGTTAATCTGCAGGTAAACGGTGATTCAAAATGGACTCAGCAATAGGCTACCATAGTTTGCCATATCTATTTAGAAATCACAATTTAAAGCTACATTGGTGATATTAATTGGTCACTAGAGGGCAGAAAACAGCTCTGACATACCTTACAAGTTTATACAGCAAACAGTGTCTACTTCTATATCCCACAGACAAGGAGCAACATCAGCATTCTATTGGGGTAGTGTTTCTGTCCTTCTGATAAATGGAAGTCCATCAGTCACTCTCCTTTCAGTTCTGAATTGGTCTCCACAAACTCCTCTGATAAATATCTGACTCTTTAAGCTGCTAGATGTTTTGCTTGTGTCACCAGCTAGTCATTAACAATGTCTGTCTGCATTTCTGTGCTGTGTAGGTAGCCTACTAGGCGATTATCACTTTTGGTACTTATACAAACTAAAAGTAATGCACTATAATTTGTATATAACTCACATACTTGTGAGCCAGGAGAGTGTGATCACATGACCTAGGTGCTGCAGCCTGTCATACGTCATTTGACAGGAGCAAAAGAGGAAGTCAGGCGACGTAGTATGAAGAATGACAAGGTGAGGTCAAACAAACATAGGACTTCGACCCAGGAGGGTGGGGTTTGTGTCCTGTCTGAAAACAAAGGTCATTGCTGAGGCACTTATGTACTTTCTTAATGCCATGTGACGTTATGCTAAGTACGTTACGTGACAACCCCCAACCATGATTCTTTTCCTAAACCTAACCTAACCAGTAGGGGGGCTACTTTATACAATATCATGGTCCCAATTTGTAAGATATCTTAGGAACTGTGTGCACAATTTTTTTTTTTTACTTTTCTGTTATAAACAGCAAGTTTCTACGCCTGTTGTCTCTTGTCTCATTTTTCTCTCTCTGTGTATCTCGCTCTCTCACAATGCATGGCTGAGAAGCATTACACGAGATCATTTAATACATGTGATTGGCCTGTGGTCAGCCAAACCAGTGCTCGAGATGCTGTGCCAGTTAAAATAGAATCGCCCCAGGAAAATTAAATAATTCTCAGTAATTAATCTGGTGTCGTTCTGGGGGATGGAAGAGGTTGCAGGTTAACAAGGGGGGCACATTTTGGTCAAATTGCTTACAAGAGGAATGGTGTCTGCCCTCAAATCATCTACTATCTAAAGAAAAATACACATTCAGACAGGATGGAGAGCCTCATTTTCATTGTATAGTGCCATCACAGTTCGACTCAATGTAGCACAGAACTGTTCTTTTTGTGGTTTTCCATTAGCAAAAGTTGTAGTACCTGGTACTTTTTTGGTGCCACCTCAGTCAAGGTTCCAAATGAGCTGAGCTGAGAAGGTGGAGTTGAAACACTGCGGACCACTGATTGGTCAGAGAATTCCCTAATGCAACATGGGACGTCCTAAACAAACCCACCATTTATGAATGGCAAGGCCACCATAAATAACAACCGCAATCTTCACTCGACCCAAACTTGACAAAAAATGACAACCCACAAAACCATGCCACGGTAAACGAAATGGAGACATTCCTCTGGTTGCCGAGAGCTGGATGGAGCAAAGCATGTTGTGTTGCAATGAAGATGATGTCGTGGCAGTTTCATGCACCATCACTATGGTGGTCAGCTAAGAATCCCGCAAACACTGACCAGGTGCTATCAGTGGAAAATGAATGAGAGTTGATCCAAGCCATGCAGCGGAAATAAGGCTGAAATGTCAGGCACATAATCAACACCTGTAAATTAGCTCATTAAGTGCATGTAACTGATGTACGTTGTATATTTCCATACATAACTTACAGGCATGCAGTCATTAAACTTGGCTTTTAAATGAGTGCTATATAAAAACTGTGTTATAGTGTATTGTTCAGAGTTCTTTTTTGCAGTGTTGTCTACTTCCTTTTCTCTCCATCTTTCATCTTCCATACATGTACCACTCAATCTCTCCCTCTTTGTCTTTTACCCAATTCAATTCCCTTTATTGGCATGAGCGTTATTATATAAGCAATACTGCCAAACTGTCTGGCTGTGTGTCCCCAGCCATGCAGCGTTAGTTCCTGTTACAGACTATATTTACCTGACTGCACCACAGAAATATCTGACAGCCTCAGATATCTGCCTTCAGTAGCCGACCTGCTCGTTGTAATGGGGAGATTGTTCCTGATTGCATTGATCTGAAACTATATTTAGAAGCCAACAGTGTACAAAACATTTATCAGTGTCTGCGAGCTGCTTCAGCTCTGGAGAATACTCTTGATTTCTTTTTTTCTGCTTTTGGCATTTGTTTTCCGCCTTTTTTATTTGTCTCCAAGAAACAGCAGTGATGTTTCTGTTCAGTGGCTGTGTGTTGTTTTAGGTTTGAACCCAGTGACTGTGGGAAACAGGGCGAATTCCAATGAGTTCTTGTTCCTCAGTGCTTAGAAACTGATGGAGGAGATGGGAAGCTTTTAAAGAGCATACACGTGGGCTGGATTCTGCTTCATCAAATATCAAGTATCAGATATCAGCACGTCAGTGCAGCTTACTGCTGGTATGATGGAGGTTAAAGGTAAATAAATTTGCAGTAATTATTTATTTTATTGGTCAACCATTTTTAAAATGCATCTAGCCTACTCTGTTTTTTGTCTTTCCTTCAGAGTCAGGGGAAACACACAGCTTTTTTTTTTTTTTAAATAAAGGGCTCATATTAAAAGATCGTCGTTAGTTCTGTCAAAAAAGTTGATTACTGGCAGCTTTAACATAAAAGAAATCGGTATCTTCAATAAAAAACATTATCAATCTAACAATCGCCTGCATGCACACATACAAAACACACACCAGCTCGCAATGACACAACCAATCATATGCAGACACATACAGTCACACACACACAGTCATAGATTTTCATCTTACACAGAGGATTAAAGATGCCGGGTCTCGTCTTTGCACGTTAAGATGGCATGAATAACCTAATCCCATTCCAACCACAAGGGACTCATTTAAATGAAGACGTCAGTTTGTTTCCGTGGAGCTGCCTGGACTTCTGTCACAGCTAAACTTGTACATCTTAATTACTGATTTCATCTAGCGATGAGTCTCAAAGTCTTATCTTTGTTAAAACAAATAAAAAAATAATCTACCAGTGGGGATGAGATAAGTTTGCTTTTTCTGATGTAAATCAGCAATGCAGATCCAATGCCAGTGTGTTGTTGAGCGGAGTGACATCATCCTGAAACAGCTGGAGTCTTCTTGTGTCTGATATGTGGTTCAGTTAAAAATTGCCTTTATTTGCTGTGTCCTTGCCACGTGTCTGGGAAAAAAATATTTTCCTTGTGTAATCTCAAGTTAGGAAAGTGCTTGAAATTTGTTTTGGATGAAAGAAATGGGACAATTTTCCTATTTTTTCCTATTTTTTCATGAAAAACCACTCTTACTTTGAAAGTCCCAGATTCAGGGGGGATTTAGTGGCATCCAGTGGTGAGGACTGCAGATTGCAACCAGCTGAAACTTCTCCCAGTTAGGATTCTGTCAGTGTTCATTATTAAGGAAGATTTTATTGGGAGCTGAATTATCCTCAGAGGTCTCCTCCTCTCCAAAGAAAAATGGACCTGCTGATTAAAACCAGTAAAAACAATGAAGCACTTTAATGTTACAAAATCAGTGTTTCTCTGACACTGTTCGGCATGTCGGAGATGGGACTACAGCTCAGCACCAGCTAATGTGTGCTCACCTATTTTTTGTGATGTGTGCTCACCTTATTTCTGATCCTGATATTCAGTAGGTTTTTATTATGAGCCAACTTATCCACAGGTCTTCCTCTTTCTAAAACAGGACCAGATGATATTAACCTGTCAAAACACTGAATAAAGCAGTGCAATTTTTATCATGAACATGACTGCTAACTGCGGTGGCTGATACAAAAACATAGATTGCCCTGTCTAGGCCCAGTGTTTGGTTTGTCCGTTCTGGGCTACAGATATGGAGGTGCAATGGGGCAATGTCCAAGGACATGGTAGTCTGAGACCCGCTCTCTATGTAGATATAAAAGGCTCATTCTAAGGTAACAAAAAGACGGTGATTCTTATTTTCAAGTTATTATACACTAAAGATTGGTTAAAAGTACAGTCTGAAAAGCCACTACAGGATGGAACAATGGGAGGTGGTAATAAACATCTATTTGTTCTCAGTGCCTACACATTCTCCGACCTTGTCACATATCGTTGCTTGGTCTGCGACTTTCCACCTCTACATATGAAGGGGTTAGGGTTAGGCAACAAAAGCACGTGGTTAGGTTTAGTAAAGAAATTACAGGGGTTGGCTTTACATTCATTTATGAGGTGAACACTGGCCTCCCGGGTGTAGGTCGGTGATTATTGGACCCATCCACCAAGACTCCCACCCGCCTTACACTTATTTTTCTCCCCCTAAACTTATGTTGTTGTTCGGCCATGTTTTCCCCTGACACCTTCAGGCGCCATTACACACTGACAGTGCCTGGCCGCGTATCATGGTGACGTGAGAGGTTTGCTTTTTTGTCAGTGTCTGACGCAGAAGTCACTGCCAAAGCGTTGGTATTCAATGACTTTGGAATGAGACTGGTTTGAGATTGCATTGAATTAACTAATCAATTCAGCATTTTAGTGGATAATTATTTGAAGAAATGGGCACAAAAACAGGTTCAAAAACATGGATGCACACATACAGAGATAATCATACACATTTGTTTTCTTTAAAGAGTTCTCAGTTGTGTTAATTTATTGCCACTACCTTTCTTTGTGCAGTTCTTTGTAAATCAGTATTTAATAGTCCTATACAGAACAGAGTTTACTATCTTTATTATATCCCACACAAAATAGACCCAGATATTTCAGCCTTTACAGATTTCTATCTTTATGAAATGGTGACTTAACAATCATGAACTTCAAAGTATGCAAGCATAGTCACACACACACACACACACACACACTCACAGATACACACTGTCTTCGTGCAGGCAAGTTGAGTGAATTTTTTTTTTCCAAATTTGAGCTCATATGAAACAGGAGGCAGTGTGATGTCCTCAGGGAGCGGAGAGGAGTTGAGTTACACGCAGTTTAAGTGTCTCCCTGCTGCATGGTGTGTTCCATAATGTTACTCCTGCCAACAATAAAGAGCACAGAAGCCTGGTATGCTGAGCTAGCACTTCTAGTTCCCCATTTTCCCTGTATTAAGGAAGAAAGTTCAAACCCAGAGATGCACTCAAACACCAGCACACATCAGAGGAAATACAACTGGGGTGCAGATGACAGACTGGCAGAATTTATGTCAGTACATGTACACCTCTTGTAACAGTTTGTGTCGAATGAAAATGTACCTAGTATAATGCAAACCTCCACCACAACTTATAAATATAAGCTAGGCTATTTTTACACGAAACACATCATATTAAAAATAGTAATAGCCTCTGCAATTATGACACACTAGAAACTGCAGGTCATAAGTTTACTTTTTGAAGCTGTTGTGTGTTTTTGAGGTTGTATGTTTTAAAGATGCAATTAATAGTGATCCTGTAAAATTACCTAAATTCAACGGAAACACTTATCCAAGGCATAATTAAAGTAAACTGAAATCTGTTCTTTTTCCATTCTTAGAATATGCACATAGATGTGTCTCATTTGATCGGTAACACTCTACATTTTTTTCTCCAACAGGCAGAATCACTGTTAGTGCTTCTGTCATTGAATAATACAAGTTTCAACACACTGAAGGTAGAGTTGTTTTTATCTTTGTCTGAACATTTCCTCAAAAAATGTTGCTGCAGAGGACTAGAACTAGGAGGTGTTAGCTGGAAAACATAATATCTAAAACCACACTAATTTCTAAGGATTTGTCCAGGTGCTTTTTTAACAATGGGGTAAAAGGGTAAAACAATGATCTGAATAAGTAAAAGATAAATCAGTGCACACAGACATGTTTTTAGGAGTTTACTGTATGTAAAAACACCTCTAGAAAACATATATTGATTTTTTTTGCCATAAGACAATATAGGAGCCATTTGTTTATCTTTTTTGTACATGTATAAGAGTCTGTAGGACCTTTAAGGAGTTCAGTTCTCCTGTGATGCTTTGGAGTGTCATTGACCACAAGACCCATAAGCCTTTGAAGCATTGTGTGCCAATTAAGTGGCTTTAAACCCTGGAAATGTCACTGTCCTTCAACTCAGGCCCTTGATGGCTCTGGAGGCCATAGCAGGCTCCTATTGGCTCATGTTAGGTGTCAATCAAAAGGTTAGGAGCTCACTTCCATCATGGCAGCCCACAGTCGGTTTCTTTATATGCAGAACAGGAGAAATATGAACATCTGAAACAATGCAACAGCAGCTAGTGGGTATCTATGGATGTAATAATGTGTTTGGACAAATATTTTGCTGGATTTGTCTGGACCTTTGTCAGTGTATGAGAAATGAAATGGCAGCTGTGCAATGTGTTTTAGTTTTTAATATGGATCTGTGGATTATGACAACGCTTTGATTATAACTGTTTGTTTGAATTTTGTCTGACAGAAGCAAGCCTGCTGTGTTAGTTGTATCTTAAAATGGTCAGCATTAATTGCACCGTGAGGAGCGTAGCTTTCAAATGATAGGTTGTACAGTAAACTTCTTAAACAACAACAAATACAGCAGTTGTTTTATATATCAAAATCATCAAAAAATCACTGTAGGAGGGTGGGTAATCAGATTTCTAACAGTTTCAATGTTTTCATATTAACAATTGAATAAATGCTTTTATTTGCTACTCAAAATGTCCGAATCATAAAATAGCATAAAATTGAAGGTACATCCATTGTATTAAGGTACTACACTACTACTTAGTGACCTGTGCTAAACATTTGTTATTGATGGGAATTACAGTTTATTAAACTAATACTATCACTCTGGGAAGTTTGACCGTGGTTTTTGATAGAGTATCTTAAAAAGTAAAATATTTGTCAGTCAGTGACAAAATCCGTTTAAAAAGTGAGTGATTCACATTCTCTCCTTCAATGAGTCAGCCAAACGCTCAGCCATCAATCAATCAATCAAACAATCTGCACTGCTATTTTAAGGGTTGTAGCCACAGAATCTCAAAGGTAATTAAAGCCAGAAAGCAAAAAATGTTGGTTTAACAAAAGGAATTTAAAAAGAGATGCCAACAGAGTAGCTCTGCTACAGTATGTGTGTCACAGCAAGACAATATCGATGACTGTCAGTCCTTGAACAAGATGAATAGAGATACCCTGCAGTAAAATACCGAGGTGAGATGAAGTTGCTATAGAAACCAATAAATGTTTCTGCCCTGCACTCACAGTACTGTAGTTAATGAACCCGAGGAGACAGAGTGGGTCTCCCCATTGTTAAACACTGACTTCTGAAGAGACTTGAATAATGTCATGGAAATTAGCACAGCGCCGTGACTCTGGACCCTGCACCTTTTTAATGTCGAGTGCTTGCGATAGGATACGGTGTGAAGTGACATCCTTAACTGTACCCGTGGGAAAACTTGTCTTGGTGCTGATCGACGATAATTACACACCACCATAAAATTACAATAAATCAATAGGAGCAGCCGATCAATTAACACATAAATTCTGATACATTTTAATGGATACACAACATTCATGGACATTTATATGGCATCTGTTTGTTCACATTACATTTATTCACTTTTCTGTAAATGTATATGCTAAACTGTGACAATGACAACTTACTGCACAATCTCTGCAGGTGACAACACTACTTCTTGGTGTTAGTGGATGTAACAAACGTATGAATGAATTATTTAACCAATTCATTTCATTCTAACAAACCCTGAAAAGTCTATCAAATGATAAAAGATGGAATTTTCATCAAATATGGAACTAAAGTTAATACAAAGCACCTTTCTGCACCAGACATCAGAAAGTGCTTCACATAAAAACAACCTTTTTAAAACAACATAAAATCCAGATACAAAATAAGTGAAATTATTCACTTATTTACTGATCAGACAGTGTATGTTTTAGCAGCATGGGGCCGCTTTTTGTAACTGTATTCAATGAGAGTAAAGTGTTTTGCTCACCGCTTTTGTGTCACTGAAAGCCCAGCCTTTTTCCGCTCTATACACCTTGCATTTTTGCTGAATGCCCCGAGTTGAAATAACTTCAACTCAGAGCAGGAAAGCACCCAGTGTCATTGTCCAATTAGATTAATGAAGATGCGGGTCTTCTGTGGTAGCATCAACAACAAGTGGTAATGTAACCTACATGGTGTGTGTTTAACTACCAAGAGGTGATTCGGTGGTTTCCAGCAATTCAAAAAATAAAAAAAAGACAGGGCAAGCTGGAAAAAGTGCTCTATCTGATGAGGGCAGGCTTCAACAAACGGCTTTTCAAATGTTAATGGGCATAATAAATCAAATTCGGACAATGAGACATTCTGTAATGTTTGTGATACTCAGAACAATGTACTCATTTACATCTTTTTCAGAATGATTGTGTATTTCAAAACTATTTTGGGAGCAGTAGGCATCATGTGATCATGCAATACCAACTGCGGCTACTATGGCAAAATAATGTCACAGTCAAGTGCTGTCCCTGGGGGCTTAGTCAGTAATTCTTGAGAGGAGTTGCAGAAATGAACTTTCTCTATGTCTTTAGCCTTCTGCGCCAAAAAAGGCTCTAACCAAATAACTAAACCTACACTAAACCTAGGACCATTTCACAACATTAAAGGTTTATTGGGTAAGATTTAGGGAGATATATTGGCAGAAATTTAATGTAATATTCATAACTTTGTGTTTATTAGTTTATAATCACTTGGAACTAAGAATCTGTGGGTTTCCATTACCTTCGAATGAGCCATTTATATTAACATACCGAGGGATTCCTCTTCCACGGAGTCCGCCATGTTGTTTCTACAGTAGCCCAGAATGGACAAACCAAACACTGGCTCTAGATAGGGCTGTTTGTGTTTTTGTGTTTTTGCATTTTTGTGTTGGCCACCATAGTTTCCCTATATGCTTAGCAAACAAGAGAATTTTGAGTTGCTTGCAGTTTACAACCTCACCAATAGATGCCACTATATCCTACTCACTCAACCTTTAATCATGTGTTTAAAACCACGATCGTAACTATGTCATTTATGTCATTTTAGGAATTATTGACAAACAACCTATTCTGGTTTGAAGTTAAGGGGATGTGTTTAGTTAAACATACAGATCACCATACCATACCATGCCATTATCACATAACATAACTAATATACT
The DNA here is from genome assembly GCF_006386435.1 of Epinephelus moara. Classification (NCBI taxonomy): domain Eukaryota; kingdom Metazoa; phylum Chordata; class Actinopteri; order Perciformes; family Serranidae; genus Epinephelus; species Epinephelus moara. The sequence continues at coordinate 29,729,682 of NC_065526.1, read as the reverse complement.
CTGAGTGAATGCAATAAGTGAATGTGGTTGGAGGGTGACCATTGTTCACATTCTGAAACATTTTCAATATGGCTTCTTCAAGCTTCTAACTCCATCTCCTCAATTCTTTTCAAATAAAATCAGGTGTTTAGAGTTACTAATGCACAAATTTGATTAGATTTCTGCCTCTACAGTTTAAATGCCAACAGATTTAGGGATATGGAGCTGTAACAGGCTCTGCAAGCTGCTCTGAAAGATTCATGCAGAAGCTTCAGGCCAGAAAAAAACGTCAAAGTGCAATAAATTGTTATGCTGTTATGCACTCCTAAAAAATTATACGCATTATAAGCAGCTGAAGCGTTAGGCCAGATTTACCTTTTCATCTTATTCTATTGTCAAAGCATTTTTTAGAATTTCAATAAATATCACGTTGTGTCAGTGGGAATTACCCCAAGAAATTATTGTGAAATAAAGAAAAAGCCTTTGGCAAAGCAATCTTTTTAAAACAAATGACATACTGCTTGAATAAGCCAGTGAACCAAAATTATCTTCTTTAGCATTTAGATAATTTGTACCAAGTTAACCTGACGTATCCTCAATATATCTGGATGCAAAGTGCAATCACTTGTCAAGCTCATTATTGCGAGGTTGAACCTGATTATATTTTTAAAGCATTGGGTCAAGAGGATTCAAACATTATTGTCAAAGTTTTTGTGGATGAATACAATTAACCTTGAATTTTCATTTGAGCTATGATGTTTGTTCAAGTGATTTAAAATGCAACAAATGGTGATCGCAGCTCTTAAATGGTTTCAGAAACCCCAACAACGGGCTCAGTGAGCCTCTTCAGGACTGTAGAACGGTGCCCCCCAGTGTGCAAACACACACAGACACACACACAGTCTCGCAGTGCAGCCAGGTATTATGCAACAGCCGACACGACATTTGAATGGGAACTCAGTATGTTGAAGTGAAACTCTCAACTGAGTGAATGAAAAACAACATGGTGAGTTGCAGGGTATCGTGTTAGACCCTGGCAAGTTGCTACAAGCTGAATCCATGAGTGTAAGTCTGTCTTTATCCCTATCTTACCATCGTTCTTTCTGCTTCACTATCTCTGCACACTATCTCCCCACCCCGTCCCCGTGATGGCCTCAATCGCCCTCAGTTTTTTTTAATCTCTCCTCTTTGTGAACACTTTACTCTTCGTCTCATTCTTCACTCTCTTCTCTGTATCCATGTCTATCATTTACTTTTAGTGCTTTGAATCCAAACCCTGACCTTAAACTTATCACGACTCTTTCCTAAACTTAATTCCCAACTCCTTAAATGCATTTCCTCCGGCCCGCATATCCTTATATTCAATTTGTCCTCATTTTTTCTCTAAACTAGTGGGAGCATTGGTCCTCTTAAGTACAGAAATACAAGAACACACACACACTTTTTCCGTCTCTCTCCCTTTCTTGCCAACACCAGCCAGCGCTGGCGTGTGCAGCACTCAACCCTTTCGCGCTTAGTCAGCTGAAAGTGTGGATGCATCGTCTGAACCAAAAAAGCCTCTCTGCATTCCTGTGGCAGCATCTAAAGGAACATTTCAGTAAAAATCGGCTGTGCCGTCCTAATGAGATCAAGATGGATTATGAGCTGCACTCTGCAGTGAGCTGCCAGCGCCTGACACGGCCCGCCGTGTGCCGGGCTGCTGTTCCCTAAGATGTAAAAGGGCAACTTTTAATCTCATTTCTCCCCTCGTGGAAAGGCATAATAAGTAATCGTGTTACCCATCAGCCCCGACTCTGTGCTCGGGTTATGTGCATTACTGACAGTGAGAAATGATCCGTCTGAAATTTAAACCAGCACTTACCTCTAAAGAGATATATGCTAGCGTGTGTGTGTGTGTGTGTGTGTGTGTGTGTTCATCTATGTGTGTGAGGAAGAAAGAGAGGAAAGAAGGAGGATATTCCAGTAAGACAGAAAAAGTGAAGTCAAAGGGCACCCGTCTGCAATTTCAAGACAAATCTCCTAAAGTCTGCAGAGCAGAGCAACATTTACTCATCCGTCCAGTTCATCTACACACACTGACTCAAACAGGAAGATTAAAACCTACACACGAGGAAACCATTCAAATCAGGTCTATTAATGCTGTCAGTTTCATTCTGAGGCTTTCCAACATTTTTTGATTTGTCCAACAGGACAGCTTTACTGTGCATAAAAAAGATACAGTTTCATGAGTATTTTAAACAGTGAACTCTGATTCATAAGCTTGTTTCTGTAAAGTGTAACTGGAGATCACAGCGAGAGCCCAGAGAATGTCACTTAAATTAGATTGAATTTAGGGGTACTATGGAAATAAAGTATTAGATTTCCACAAAGTTGTAAGGCTTGCAAAAGACACATAAATAAAGAATGGTTAAATTAGATGCAACAGGGGCCAAAATATCCTAAATTGTATTTCCTACGGTTTATTTTCCAAAAAATGCCAGATACTATATCTTATAATGCAACCATAGACTGTATAAATACTGGACATAGCTTGCTTGACATCACCCTTTGTTGACCGCTGTTTTAAAGCCTCATGTTCGGCATTCCGGCTGTCACCATCTTGGTTTTTTTGAGCCAGAGGATACCATATTTGGATTACACAAAACATATTCTCTCGCTTAGTGATAAAGACATATGGTTTGGTTATTGGAGCTCCCTGCAACAGAGAAATAGTTCCTATGATGACTATGGAGTGGACTCTGGATACTCAACTCAACTCACTGTTTCTGGAAACATGTATTGCATTGAATTGTTTCCAATATATTTTTTCATGGCTGCGAGCTCTACAATGGAAATTCCATTTACCTTCATGGTAAAGGAGTGGAGAAATCTCAGATACAGATCTTAAAACTTGGAAAAATAAAATCAAAACATCTGCATGGCTAGTTAGAGGTACGACAGATCTTTTTTTTCTTGTAATTTGGGTGAACTGACCCTTTAATCTACATCCTTTTAATTACTGCTTTTACTGGCAGCGTTCAACAAAGCAATGAAGACACTGATGACTAAATTTAGGGAATGGTGGCTGAAAAATAAATGAGCAGTTCAATATTAATTAGTGATTTTAATCAAGTGGTACTGATGAAGTGACATCTGCTCTTGATGATCTACTCTAAATGATTCATGGTACTAAATTTAGCTGTGTTATTATACTTGGATCCTGGTTTTTATTCCCACTGACTGAACGTGATCTTGAGTAATGACTTCAGGAAAATGTCTCCTTTAAAGGGGAAAGCAAAAAACTGCTCACTTTTCAAATAAATCTGCAGATTCCCTTCTTATCGGCTCATTCGGTGCATTGATGGAGTTAAAATCAAGCGCACCTCCAGTCTGTGAACACCATCAGATGAGTCAGTGACAGATCATCAGTTGCAGCAGTTTTCCATTCCCCTTTTCTCGCTCCGTCCTCCCTCCCTTCCTTTCCCACCACGGTCCAGTCATTCCTTCCACATCCAGGTCCCAAACATAACTTCCCCGGCACACTCATAAAGCACAATTAACTTCTTTAGCTCCGTCTTATAAATATTCATTAGCTCAAGCATGTTGTCATTTTGTTCAAAATGATTGCAATCGAATTAGCATAATTAAACATTATCTATGGTAATGCTGGTGGACGAGCAGCCCCGGCGAGACTCCCAAGCCGTGTTTCGATGTGTGTCAGCTCGGCAGAGAAGCATGATGGATAATATAATTATGTTTGGGAGACAATGGAAGCCCTGCGGTATTGTTATTAATGTGCTCTGTTAATAACGCCGCCCCCTACATGAATAGGCATGTCTGCAAGAGGTTTTTATGTGTGTGACGGAGACAGAGGGAGCATGCTTGTCTGTGTGTGAGAGAGATAAATTTGGTGTCTTCGTGTATGTCTCCTCAAAAAGTACATGCATGAATGTGTGTGTGAGTGCACGTTTCTGAGTTTGTGTCTGTTGGGGAAAGTGAGAAAATGAGCTTGGAAGAGAGGAAGCGAAAGCTGTGTGTGTTTGTGGGTTTAACCAATGTATCAGATATACTGGTCTTTTTTGAATATTGGTTAAATGCCAACCAAGTCTGATGTCGGAGCAACAATTTGCAACGTTTTATTTTTTAGGAACACTGTCCAAAAAACAAAAAACAAAAAAAAAAAAACGTGCAGTATCTTCATTATTGTTCATTTTTAAGTTTTTAGGTAAACTGAACAATCAAATGCTTATGGCTTGAGAAAATCCCCATTGGATTATCTCAAAAATTCATTGTCACAAAGCTTAAAGTGGTACCCCAGCATCAATTAAGTAGTGGACATCCATAAAGTTTGGGATTGAGGCCAAGATATCCTGATTTTTTTGTTGTTAGCATACTGTAAATCAAACTTCAAAAACACCAGATCCTGTATTTTCCATAATGCAACTTAACTATACAAGTAGCTGCACATGCAGAAGTGAAACCAATCATTCAGTTAAATAAATGTCCTTATAAAGCCTGAAAGTGCTCCATTAGTAAGGAAGTAAATGGCTTTTTCTTAAGGTCAGACATGGACTTAGTTGTATTATATAATATAACAAATATGTTTTTAATCACCTGAAAATAAAAATCATTGCATTTTTGTTACCTTAGAATAAGACATTTATCTCTACATAGGGAGCAGGTCCTCATCTATGAAGTCTGCCATGTTGCACCGCCATGTTTCTACAGTAGTCCAGAATGGACAAAACAAACACTGCCTCTAGATAGAGCCATTAGATGGGCCACCTGGCTCCTGGGTCCAAGACAAATTTCCCCACAGGGACAGAAAAGCGTATCGTATCGTATCGTATCGTATCGTATCGTATCGTATCGTATCGTATCTTATCTTATCTTATTGTATCGTATCATTCACTTTTTCCTGGGCCACTGTAGTTAGCAGCCCCTCTTTCAAGATACACTTCCGTTTTCACAGGAAATTTAATGTTTACATACAGTCTTTCAGAATAAACGCATCACGTTGGTACAACACCACAAATTGACATTTTATTAATCCTTCAACAACATGGACACATGGCTGGGTATAGGCAACAAAAACAAAAACAAAAGCACATGGTTAGGTTTAGGCAACAAAAGGAAATAGGTTTAGAAAAAAAGAACAGGGTTTGGCTTTAGAATCTTACCGGATGTGAACGGGTCCATGTCATTGGTTCGACAGCCCATTGGTTCGACATCCCATTAGTCCGACTGTCTGCAGTGCTGAACGGCTCGCGGCGAGCGTATGGTGCGCCGCGACCGGCTTGAGGCGGAGCAGGCTCACGGCTTATGTGTCTGTCACTTTCTTTTTCATTTTAACCCACACCATGATCTTTTCCTGACCCTAACCAAGTGGTTTTTGTGCCTAAACCTAACCAGACCTTAACCACAGGGCATCATGATGATTTCGGAACGGACTTCGGAACAATGAGTTTAATATGGTCAGAACAATGGGATGTCGAACCAATGGGCTGTCGAACCAATGGGCAGTTCCTATGTGAACACCGCTCTCTCGGGTGAAAGTCGGTGTTTGTTGGACCCATCCGCTACATCTCCCACCCACCCAGCTCAGGTTTCGCCACCATAACCTTCTCCCACCGCATTTCCCCCTGACACCGCTGGGCACTGTTAAACTACTGTATAACGGCAACCAGCCACATATCATACCGAGGTTAAAGGATGCCTTTTCCGTTGGTTTCTGACGCAGCAAGTCACTGCCCAAGTGACGGATTTCGACGACTTCAGAGTGAGCCCGTGCTCGTTTTCACTGGTTAAATCACTAGGTTTATTTGTTTCGGAAAGGGGATCATTTGGCTTCTGGTAAAAAAACAACAGCCCCTGAACAATGAACACAGAAGGAATTCTAACAGAGGTTTCAGCTGGTTGCAATATTCAGTCTTCACCACTAGGTGCCACTAAATCACCCTAAATCTTACATCGTGTTCCTTTAAATTCCTTAGAAAAAAAATCTCATAAGTACGTATTTGAAATGAATGAATGAATGAATGAATGAATGGATGAATGGATGAATGAATGAATGAGGATTTTACCATTGCTGACTCAAGAGCTGTGTCGTCTTTCCCCCTTACTTTGGAATTAAGTACTTACTTCTTTGGCTGCATTCTCTCTCTCTGTGTGCTTTTTACTGTTCATTTACTTTCATTTTGCAGTTTCTGTGTGAAGGTGCATCATTCTTTGGAGACTGGCCTTGTAGTATGTGTGTAGTTTTTATTGGATATTTGACAAAGAGTCAGCTTTCTATTCAGGCTGTCCTTTCATCAGTTCTGTAAAATACTTTATTGAAGGCCCTGTGCTGATATGTATTGGTTAAATACTGTTAAGAGCAGACTCCTCTGGTAAGTCTGTTATGCTGAGTTATTTTTTCCACCTGTAGTTTCTGGCTACATGAACACAAAGTCGACTGGTGAAGAACCGACAACATACAAAGTTTGAAAGTTCATTAAACCATTTTTTTTTTTTTTAACATCAGTGTTTCATTCTAGTCATGTTCTGTGTGCAGTTTTAGGACCTTTTCTAGCCACTGTAACTGTCATCCCTTGGTTTGTGGACTCTTGTTTTGAAGCTTTGATTTTGGCATTTGGTTGTCACCTTCTTGGATTTTTGGAGCCAGAGGTCACCTGAGGTCACCATACTTATTTAATTTAATTTAAATGGATAAGTTATATAGAAATTCAACCCCTGTACAGTTGTCACGAAGGAGGATATTAGCTAAGGAGACCAAAACTGTAAACATGTTTATTTCTGTGGTAAAGTTGGGCATTTCAACATGAGTGTCGACAATAACTGACTTGCTTTAAAAGCCAGCCTCAAGTGGCCAGTAGAGGAACTGCAGTTTTGGTTCTTTCCACATTGGCTTTGTTTTTCAGCCCTTTACATTGCCACTTGGTCTATCACTGCTGACCTTAAAAAACCTTTCAAAACTTAAGCATGTTCATACTTGCTGCCATGCTGACACTTGCAGATCTAAAATTATGCCTCCTGTTGCAACTGGGTGAATCCTGGGATGAACCCATCCACAAATCCACGTGTTTCTCCACGTGCGTTTGGGCATGTCTGTCTGAGAACACTCCCTGTACGACTGAAAGCCGAGTAACTAAACAGAGACACTGGATGAGTCATAAGGGTGTGTGTGTTTGAGTGTGTGAGTGTTCCCATCCATTCACCACAATAACACAGACCTCATAGGCCAGCGGCTCCGTGCCCAAACCCATCCATCCTGATGACAAGTAGTGTTTACATAGTGATGGTTACTTACAGACAGACAAGCTTGCAGTGAAGTTTGATCTATGTTTTATACTTAGCAGCAGTAAAAGCTGCGATCCACAGTGGAGGAGCTGGCGACCCGGCGGCCCCAGTTAATCTCTTGATCTACTATTGAGTCTTATTTCTCTCATCACTCTTACTGCAAGTGAAAAAAAAAGATATCTGCCCGCGGAATGAGAAAATTTGTCACTGAAACAGTTTCAAGTGTTGTCATGGATAAAATCGCAGTGTGGTGAAATAAGTGAGACCATTTGGTTTTGGGCCACAGGAAAAAAACTAAAGAATGATGGCAGCTGGAAGTAACTTTTTAGAACTTTGCTACCCCCATGATTTCTTTCAATTAAGGCTATAACCTTCAGCACAATACCCCCCTTCTGTAACTTAAGTAAAGTTAGAGCCACATTATGGATAGCTGAAAGTTTGCACAGATGCACCTGTAAGCAATACCGGACCTAGCACATTCAGGATGGAGAGGATGTTGAATGGCGTGATACCTAGGGTGAGATGGCTACCAAGCAGCAGACAGCAGCAGACCACTGCTTGACACCAACAGACAACAAAAGCAGGTACTTTGAGGACAGGTTGTTTTTAACGTCACATTTTCAGTCATGTTTGTGCCGAGTATTTTAAGCCAAACCATTATCTTTTCCTACCCCTAAGTGGTTTTGTGCTTAAACCTTAACCACAGCATTGTCACAGGATGGAAATGAAAAATGAAATGTAAAGAAATAAGTTTCAACATATCCGCTACACATGAAATGTAACGTATCTGTGGTTTGCAGAAAGATATAATGCCAACATTTTGGGTTGTCTTGAATGTTATTCACTGACATACCAGCTATATTAGGCTTTAATGCAATTGCAGCTTCTATTTAGTAATATCAAGTACTGCTTTTATTTTGACAGATAAGGCTAAGCTGTTGGCCTGACATGATAACAACCTTATCCAGACACAGTATGGAGAACTGAGGCCAGGCTCAGTGAAATCCTAAGCATTTTCCAAAACGTGTCAACTTCAATTCATAGCAACTGAAAGCCAGACAGGACAGGATGCATTTCTCTAAATCTCAAAGTACTCCCAAAGTGGGGAGCGGGATTTAGTGCCGATAGATGAGAAGATTTTTCCATTAACCTCTTGTGTAGCTCAGTTTTGAACCAAGATCTGGTGATTTATTGGAAGAACATTTCTGAAATAAATTATAATGAAAAAAACTAAAATTATCTCACTCCGCCGGCAGATATTTTTCACTTGTTTGTACAAAAGAGAAGACGCTTGGATATTTTTTCCTTCACTGTGCAAGGAACATTAGGTGCAGAACATATTGATCTGATATTATTACTTCTCATTATAAAGCATTTTGCCTCGTAAGCTGTGACAAGACCCGTAGTAGGACATAAGAAATAGAAAAGACAGAATCATGCTGTCATTTCAAGTCATGTAATTGTCACAGTTAACCGACTCTGGCAGCTGTGACACTCTGAAATCACAGGTCAGGACTTTAATACTCGCCAGTCAGAAGAAAGAGACAGTCCCAGCTCATGGCCCGCGGCGCTCCCTCAGAGTTCACGGAGGGCGTAATAAAGGAAATTATACTAATAACTGGCCGGGGGATATGCATTGCGGGTTATGTAATTGTACTCTATATCAATCAATAAAGTCTTGACCTGGGAAATGAGCCCAGCATTAAGCCTGGGAGTCTGTTCCTTGGCACCTGCTGTGAGCGCTGAAATGAAAACCAGCATGCAGTGAAGAACTGCAGCAGTGCAGAGGGTCTCTGTGTGTTTAATACGCTGACTGACAGGACTGCAGTGTGTGCAATGCATGTTGGGGAGGGGGCAGTCATAATAGATTGTCATATTTCTCCAAAACGCATTGCTCACCATAGGCTGTCAAAATAGAGCCTGCACCAAATAACACACAATAAAAGCACTGGTTTTATTATCAGAGATATAGAAACTCATACGTGCACTAATTTCATTATACAGATCTCACAGCCCCCAGTGACAGCAAGGTTATTATACTACACATTAGCAGCTGGATACTTAATTAGTATACTGAATTGTACTCGCCCCTTTAGGAACATGAGACACCAGAGAATGTCTGGGTTGCTAAGTGGAAAGTCAGCAAATCAGTAAGCACTCGGACATAAACATGTCAAATGAAAACAGAAACTCGGTTTTGATGATTGCTTTGTGTAGCTTGAGAGCAGCACGTCAATTAAAAAAAAATGTTTTCATGTATTTTTTAATGCAGTCAAATGTCACTACATGTGCAGCAAACAGAAAGAACACACTGTACAGATATTAAAAGATTTCCTTTTATATACCATTAATCACATTGTAGCATGTGAAAAAGCCCACAAGGTATTCAGCTGTACTAAAAATGGAACGACATCAGTGAGATACTTGGCAGCACTAAATAAAAGTATAACTGCAGCTTTTTCACACCACTAAATGTCTCCTCAGCTTCTCTCTCAACTTCACTGAGATTTTTCACATTTATTGTTTCTCTCTGAGAATGTTTTTATTGTACCCTATCTTTTTTATAGCTTTTATTTTATTGTTCTCCCCTTACATATTTTCCTCTTTCATGTTCATTAGTCTCCCATTGTTTCACTGCTTACATTTCTACACTCGTATTATTAGCTTGTCAGTCACCTGTAAAACACTCTGTACTGAAATAACTGATTTAGTAGCTCTGTCCTTGTAAAAATGCTCTGCCACACTGAAAATGATGCTTTTATGTTTATGCAGTGTTTGGCATACGTTAAGCAGGAGAAAAACTGTGTAGTTAGCATTATAATGATAGCTGTTATTCTGCCACCAGCATTTGGTTTCACTGAGCATTCTGTTGTTGGATGCAGCTTAACGGATATTCAGTACATTTATGAACTCCCCAAATGTTACGGTATTATTTGTATGTGTCATGTGTTATGTGGTGATTGATTTGTGATTTGTTAATTTACTTTTTCTGTGATCAGTTTAATGTAACAGCCACTGTACTAGACCCTAGACTTCTGGGGGTCCTAAGCTTTTTTTTGGTCTGCTCCAACCCCTCATAATACCATGTTGCCACCTTATACTGTATGGCACTGAACCAACTTGTGTGTTGTTAATATTAGTTTAAGCACACATAATGTACAAGTAAGCATGTAAAGACCAATGTAGCATATTAGCAGTAACACTATCTTTAAATAAGCCCTTTTAACACAGAGATTGCGCTATCGGACAGCTACAAATTCCCGTCTTTGCGCCGTCTTTGCATTTTTACACAGAACCTAATGACGGCGGTATCATGTTGCTGCAGTGTGTGATTTTAGATAGTATGCCAGCATTGTCAAAAGAAGTATGACTTGCGTGACATGTAACAGAACAGCATTAGCCTCTCGTGGAGGGGTAGGCAACCTACAGCTTCAAAACCACATGTGGCTCTCGAACTCCTCTCCAGTGGCTCCTTGTGGCTTTAACCAAAAATGATGTGGAAATAAATAGAAGGTTGTTGTTTTTTTAACATTTTGATGTTCACATTGTTGTAGGTCTAAAATGATTCCTATATTCTTTAACTGTAAAAATGTGTAGCCTTTACTCCAAATTCTTTTTTTTAAATTAACATTTCACCAACTAAAATGTGTGTCATACATTTACGGCCTGGCGCCTTTTCCTCTAAATTTTGCCAAACCTCCATAGCAGTGGCTAGTCTTGAGTTTCCCTAGCTAGTCTAGGTATGGATTCCAAATCCAAAATGGAAAATTCTCAGAGGAAAATACTGAATTTGATAATGCATGGACATATTAATTTACTTTCACCACCAAGGCAGCAAAGTTAAACTACTAAATAATCATAAAGGCCCACTGCAGAGCAGCAACCTTGTGGTAAAACATATGAATGCTCATTAAGACCTGGTAGTAATGTAGATAGGATCATTTAGACTTAATAGACTTTGTTACCTTCATAAAAGTCCATTCTCACTGAGGGCGAAAATCCGCGTGGATTATTCTCGCGGAAAAATATATACGTTGATTTTATGGGTTCTTATGGAAGTGTGCACACCGGGGCGGAACTTTCGTGCGGTGAAAAAAGTTTCCACCCAGACTTTGACCCCTTGCGGAATTCGCTGGCAGAACTACACAGCTGGGCCAATGAAATTGTTTGTTTATAGTCGCGCAGACCTCGGAGAGTCCAAAATCCAGCCAGGGAGGACAGTATGGGAGAAAGGTTGATAAACCTTGTTTCACAGCACCCCGTCCTTTTTGATAAAAGACGGGATGACTTTATGAGCAACGAATTAAAGGACAACATCTAGCAGTCCATTGTCCAGCTTGATGGCTGCGGTGAGAGTGGTAAGTGCTAAAGAAAGTTGATGTTGACGTTTGTTAAACGTTAGCTTGCTAGCTCGCTGCTGCTGCTACTCTCGTCCATGTTCACCCACACCCGTTCTCACTGCGCGGAATTGGAACACAACAACGCGAAATTCCGCACCGCGTCCGTACCGCGCCTGTGTGTATGGTTTAAACGCGGAAAAGCGAATATTCCACAAATCCGTCCCGCATTCTTTTATTCTTTTATTAAAAGCATCCGCATGCTTTTATTTTTTTAGTCAAACATGGCTCCTTTGATAGTAAAGGTTGCCTACCCCTACTCTCATATTACATTTAACATACATGTCAGCCGCACTTTGGCAGTAACAATGGCATAACATGGCAATAACAATCATTTATCATCTCTGTTATATACGACAGCCAATCTCGTCCTCTGCACTGAGGGTAAGGAGCTCCTGGACCTGTTTTCCCAATTTATGGACATTTTCAGCCACTGTGCTTCTCCTTTGAGTTAGCTGCTAACTGCTAACAGCTACCTTTTAAAGTTCTCACGTCATCAAAACATCACACCCATGCCACATATGAACCTAACCTGCTGGCTGTCCTGTTTGTACAGATATAGTATTGGCACGGTTACTTCCTCCGATGACACCTTGAAGGCGAGACAACTGGGTCCCTTCATTCCAGGATCATACCTTTTATACAGAACGGTAAAGCAGCAAAACAGCGTGAAATTCCCACCATGTAGAGGCAGTGTAAACAGACAGGGGCTATGGACTACAATAATTACAATATTTTTTTATCACCCCTTAACTCTATGAAGGGTCTCATTTGCTTCATCTGGTTGATGCAAATTTTAGCGTTGTAGTCACATTTGAAAGTTCTGAATTTCACCTTTCTTCATTTGTAAGATGTCATTGCATGACCAAAAATGATGATGATGTTGAAGAACATATGTTTATTACAAACGTCTTAAAAGTATTGTGCAAAGTCTGGTGCAGTGATCAAATAAGAAAGAAGGACAAAAGGAGCACTGTTTAATAAAATGTTAATAATAAAATTGCCCAAGAAATGGGGCTAAATTTTTAGTAACAGGTAAAATGTAAAGGTTTGAAAAGTGTTAGTTTAGTTAATCCACATTCACTCTCAGTCAGTATGAACACAGGACCTGTTAATTATATCCTATTCCCTTAGATTTACTTTTATACATTTCTAAATATAAAATACTATTTATTTATAATATGGCTTGGCTAATCAACAGTTTAAATCAATATTTAATCAATAGTCAATCCATTGCTCTCCATTTTGCATTAATAAAGAGCTGTAACTAAATTTTGAGACTAGATAAGCATCAAGTTGTTTTAAAATTGTACACTCCTGTGAGGAATGTCATCACACCCTTATATTGTCTCTGGACTGGTCCCCAGACGTTGCTGCTGGAAAGCAAGAGTTTCATTTCATGCACGTACATATGAATGCATGTTTATGCGCGACATAAACACTGTTGCCCGTTGCCGTTTATCAAACGTAATAAATAGCTATATTTCACTCAGTTCTGTCAAGCACAAAGTCACAGAGCACAGCCAGGAAGTGGTGGCCAGCGAGCAGTACACAGACCAAGACATGCACTTACCGCTATTGTTATTTACGGACATCAAACTTGGAGAGGAGAGAAAACAAATTTACCTGACTGCTGCTCCTGTAGTTCACTCTCATGTATTTGTCTGTTGTTGTGACCTGAAGGATAGTCATCATCTCATCACAGTTGTAAATAATTACACCCACTTTGACAGCGTCGGGCCGGCTCTGGCTCACTTAGGCTAATGTGTTGCAACTTCAACATTCTTGCTTACTGTTAATTTACTGTTGGTCTGTTATGTATTTTTCTCTTTTCACTGAGGACATGTGACTGTTGACTGACAAAACAAACCTTTGCCGTTTTCACAGCAACATGTGTCCATAGGAATTACCTCTACACAGAAGTTCCTTTCAAAGTCAGTAGTTTTCATTTAGGTCGAGGAGCTTATTTCACTTCTTCTGTCTTGGAGGTGAATTTAAGAGGTGTTTCACTGTCTCTTAAAAGAGAATATTTAAGGTTCTGCACAGCCATATGGGTGTTTTTAATAATTCTGGTTGATTAGACCTCTGCGTAGGATGAAGATAGCCAGAGCTATTCTGAGTGTGGTTGTCAGACATAATTAACGAATAAGAGTGATGAAGATGATCTTTGCTCTGGTGCAACAAATACAACAGGAGAGTGAGGGAGATGACAATCAATCAGCACAGTTCTGATAATAAGTCCAGGCAAAGTAAGAAAAGTGGAAGTGTAGGGTTCAACATTTCCCTCACTTGCATCTTTAACCTGTGTCTTAGTCCCTTCCCCTGTGGATGCATGGAAAGATGTATGGATACCATGTGAGGAAAAGAGACATCCTTTCCTCTAAAGCGTCAGGCTTTGTCTGTTTCCTATGGCGGTGCCCGACTGACAGCTGGATCAGCTGTGAGTCGGCTTTAACAGCTGTGGAGACTTTTGATGGAGTTTGTGTCTGCACACATGTGCTCTGTGCTAATGCTAATAAAGGCACACAGTTATCACTGCCAGAGCAGCAGTGTTTAACAAACACCCACACATGAATAACACCCTGCTCTCTGTATTTATACTGTGTATACTGTGTCCAGCTCAGAGGCACAGGGAGCATTTCGAAATTATATATAAACCAGTCCATACCCATTGGTAGCTTTGTCACCTTCTACCTATGCCAATCCTCAATGCCTATGTGCAGTTTCACATAGATTGACCACGTCAGTGAGTAGAAAAACGTGGGACAGACAGAATGACTGACTGACAGAATGACACACTGACAGTTTCCGTGATTATACCATGACTTAAGGCCCAAACATACTTGGGCGTAACATACGCAGAGCGGACTCCGCGGAGGTCCGCCCGGACTAAAAGTGGACGTCCGCAAGCCCTGTGCGCGCAAAGCTCAGATTTTACAACCGCGCTGACTCCGCTCCGTGCACCAGTGTCACACAAAAGACTGCTCGGCATGTATTTTTCACATCGCGGGGATTTTTCACAGACATTTTTACAGGAAACTACATCGCGGAAGTGCGTTCAACTATGGAAGCCCGAATGACTGCGGACATTCCTCACAGAGTCCGCTCCGCTTATAGTACACCCGAGTCTGTGAGCACCTTTAGTCATACCAAAAATTAGAAAAAAAAAAAACATTCGGCCACAGGCCACATCAATTGGTTGCATTTTAGCCATTTTTAAGCATTTTTCTGTTGTCATAGCGCCACCCAGTTGCCAATTAGAGTTAAATTTCTCTAGTCACCTTGAGGCGTCCTGTTCTACATATCTACCAAGTTTAGTAAAAATCGATATGGCGGTTAGGCCTAGATAAGAAATTAGCTCTCTAGCGCCCCCATTTTGTTTGATGGGGTCAATAATGGAGGGGTCCCCTCAGATTATGTGTGGTCATATGCCTACAAAGTTGCGTGGTGATCGGTAAAACCCTTGAGATGTTATACACCTTTATGTGATGAGCCACGCCCTCCGCAATATTCATTGCCTTATAGAAGCTCAGTTTTAGTAAGTTTTCCAACTTTTGCCAAGAGGGACCTTTACATATTGGTCCCTAGATTATGTTCACCGAGTTTCATGCAGATCGGTCAAACTTCCTAGGAAGAGATCGATTTGAAGTGTTTTTCAAAAAATTCAAAATGGCGGAAAATCTATACAACCAGAAGTTATGAAGGCAAATTTGTTCCTCATGAGGAGAGGCATCTCTGTGCAGTTTCATGTCTCTACGACATACGGGGCATGAGATATGCCCATTCAAAGTTTGCAATTTCAATCGGTTGCTATAGCGCCCCCCTTTGGCCAATTGATGTAATATTGCTTCATTCGCATCCTCCCATGACCCTCTACCACTGTGCCAAATTTCACATGGATTGACCAAGTCAGTGAGGAGAAAAACGTGGAACAGACACACACACACACACACACACACACACACACACAGAGTTTTTGTCATTATATAGTAAGATGGTATATTATTCATTCATTACTTGCATCTGTATTTGTTGATAATCTGATTTTGAACTCATTATTTATTGATGCAGAATGTGATTATGGTGTCTTTTGAGGACTGGAAATTATTTATTAGGCAAATTACAGTTATGTCATTTATCAAACCCAGTGCTGAGGAATTATCAGCCTCATGTGTGGGTAAATGGAAATGACAATAAAAGATGTAAGAAGTGTTTCTTGGTGACAGACTGACTATCTTTCAGTTTTATTGTATCCATAATAAAATTTAATGGGGGGAAATAACAGATCGTGAAGAGAAAAATCTTTATAATAAATGAAGAAAGTTGTTTGTGGTCCTCTTGTTCAACTAGATGATGAATCAGAAAACACATATAAAAGTTGGGAGTGATACACTTGAGTTTAATCTCTTATTGGCCTCTGTCTTCACTCTGGTATGAAATTACAGTGATGTTGTGGTTATTAGATCAGTCCAATTGGCGGCAGCATCCAGTCAATAGCTGATATCCAATAAGGGGGTATGTCAGTCTGTAAGAGACTTGCGTAATAGCTGTCTTTGTGTGTCCTCGCTCCTCAATCCTCAGAACACATTTACCAATGCATCTCTCAAGATGGAGGAGTTGAGGAGGGATATTGGGATGAACGCCTACGGGCTTTAAATAAAGTTGTGTTTTGGTGCTTGTTTGCTTGAGTGACATGTTTCTCTGTCTATCACACTCAGCCATGGTGGCTGCTGTTGGGGTTGTTTTGGCTTCAGTAACTGACAAAAATGGCAGCAGGCAGTAAACCCAAACTCTAGGCTTCAACATCTCCCTCCACCAACTTGTCAGCAATGTCAAATGCTACCTTCGTATTTTCCCCAAGTCCATCAGCGCTGTTTGCAGGGATTGAATCTGTAACCTTTAGGTTACAGCGCAGTCTCTCCTCATAACCACAAGGCGAACTGGTCTCCAACGAACACTGAAAAACTTCAGTGAGAAAGGTTGAAAAAGGTCAAAGCTGAAAGGCCCGGTCAAAATGATTGTCATAGTTTTGCAGGGAGAAATCTTTCACTTCTTTATAGGTCAACCAAGTGTTTCTTTTAAAGGTCAGAAATGTATGTCTTTTCTCCCTTCTTTCCTTCAAAGCCCCAGCTCCCTTTTCTGATCTCTGTGACACATAAAACAGCGATAAAAGTTTCAGCATCATAAACCGCCGGCCAAGTTTAAACTTCACGCCAGCCGGAGTCTTTGGGAGCCGATGGTGCAGAGATACGAGCGGTGCTTCAGTGGAACGAGCCACAATGCCACCATTACGCAAACTGTAATAATCTCTCCATCAAATAAAAGGGAGGGAAAAAAAATCTAATAAGCATATTAACGATGAGAGAAGAGTGAATTTTAATCACAGATAAGGATTTTATCAGCCTTTTGTGGGCATAAATCTATTCCACACTTTAGCCTGTCTGGAAGATATTACAAACTGGATTGAGCTTGTATGAGACAGAGTGGGGGGAAGAAAAAGTCTGTTCATTATGACAACATTAACTCCAAATCCATTTGTTTTCCACGCTAAAAGGGGTCTGGAGCAGAATACAAATCCAATCTGCTGGGAATAATGAAATCATTAATATAATTTTAATAAAATGAGGGCGTTACCCTTTAAATGTTTCAGTTTTTTTTTTCTCTTGTTATATTATGCCACCCCCCATCGCCATACAAAGAGGGCCCTAAGAGTCAACTCTGTAATTAAGACACATTAACACATAACACCTAACAGACTGGCTCAATTACCAAAACGGCTATTAAATTATATTGGAGCGAGGCAGTGGTGTTCGTTATGGAAACTGCTATCTGCATATTTCCATCGTCTTTATGAACTTAGAAAAAGGCCGCCAGGAAGGAAGGACTCATATCTTCCTACTCGAAGATGTTTGATGACTGCTTTGAACTTGGCAACATAGTTTATTCGTCACCTGTCAGAGCTGATGTGAACTAAAGTGAAGATTTATCTGAAGAGAGAGTTTATTCAGTGAATTCAGCCACTGGCAAAGAGACATATCGATACACACTCCCTCACACACACACAGACGACAGGACTTCAGTGAAGGACGTGCAACATAAAGTCATTCAAATCCACAATACAAGCAGTCAGCCTCCTGTGTGTACTCAAGCAGCAGAGCTACGGTTTCATTTCAGCTGTGGAGGGATCGAAGTGGTCCAGCAGTACCGTGGAGTTATGCAATGAGAATGTTAATATGCACTTAAAGGGAAATGTATGTGGCAGACAGTTTCCCTGGAACATTTACACTGCTGTAATTTGGGGTTGAAAGCATATTTGAGAAGCCTCAGAGGTGGTGTCCACAGTGACGAGTGTGGATATGTTGAAGTCATTAGTGCACATTTAAAACAGAACCCGAGGTAATCCTTTTCCTGTGCTGTGGCGCCCCCTGCTGGATGAATATATTATTGTGGTGTGCAGCAGTGGTTCCCCATCACTGATTTTGGCTTGTGACCCTCAAAAACAAAGCAAGGGCTTCTTGCAAACTCAACCTGTTGGAGCCAGTTGAACTGTTTTTCTTCTTCCTTACATTCCCAGTCTTGATGAATAAAATTATAATAATAAATGGCAATAAATGTATTTGATATAGCACCTTTCACAGAAATAAAACTACAATCAGTACAATCAAACAATAAAACACGCAATCGATGAAAACAAAGGCAATATAACGATTAAAAAGGGCAACAAAAAGAAATTTAAACACAGAGCAAATACAGGCTACTGAGGACGCAGAAAGAAACATACCTGGGAACAAGCACGAGATAATTTAGGTTGGGAAAAAAGGCCATTTTGAAAAGATAGGTCTTCAGTTGTTTTTAGATAAAATGGATGGAATGCCTTTATCATCATTATACATAGTGCAACGAGATTAAAGTGCCACATCTGATCAGTGCAAATTTACATACCCATACCCACATACACTTAAGACGCAACATATAAAGTCATATAAAACACACAAAACCACAGATCTACTGAAAACTACTTAATAAAAAATTAATGTTATAAAGAATGTATTGCCCAAGGGCACTGTAGTGGGATATTGCACCTATTAGCTCATATGTGGGGGTTCAGCTTAGCAGCATTCACAGTTCTAATGGCCCAGGGGAAGTGTCTAAGGAGACCGCAGACCGTAAACCTAATGGTGGACAGCCAGTATGTCCTGTTCAGAAGACCGAAGGATCTACTGACGATATATGGATGGAGGAAATCACTAATAAATGCAGGTGCCTGACCGTGGAGGGCTCTATGGGTGAGAACAAGTATCTTGAAATGAATCCTAAACCTGATGGGAAGTCAGTGTAAAGAAAATGGGAGGGATGTGGGTTGACCTGCTGGTCCTGGTTAACAGTGGTGCAGGTCTAATTCTATAATAAGTATAATCGAAGGATCACCTAGGTGCCTCCTACCAGGTATACGTTAAGTACAATATTGTTGTCCAGACAGCTGTAGAAAGTGAGCCAAATTGTATAAAGTTATCAGTCTAACTTTTTGGTAAAACGTCTTGTCTTTCCTAAAGTGAAGCAAGAAGTCATTACCTTTAAGTCACAGGGGAGATTCCACATCATTTCTGTTTGTTCCCCATGAAAAGGCTACACATTGTTTTGCAAATGTTAAATAAAGCTTTTCCACTTCCAAACATCACTAAGCTATTAACTCTACTAATGAAATCAAGCTCCTTCCTAGAGCAACCAAGTTTGATCTATTTTCACAATGAATTCAAAATGCATTGCTGCAGGCACCTTGTTGACACTTAATGTTAAGTTAAAGAGTAACACTAGTGTAGGGTTATTGCTCTCATCACATTACCATCTATTTTACATCTGTTTTTTTATCTTACATTTGTTGGGCCATCCTCTGTAAACCCTAGGGATGGTTGCATGTGCCAATCCCAGTAGATCAGCAGTTTCTGAAATAAGACCAGTCCGTCTGGCACCAACAACCACGCCACATTCAAAGTCACTTAATTCACCTTTCTTCCCCACTCTGATGCTCAATTTGAACTTCAGCAGGCCGTCTTGACCATGTCCATATGCCTAAATGCATTGGTTGCTGCCACGCACATAATAAAGTGGCAGGTGAGTGTATACTGCAGGCACATTGTTGACACTCTATGTAAAGTTAAAGGGTAACACTGTTCCAGGTTTCATAAGTCTAACCACATTACCATATAATAGCCATGAGAGGGCAGCACTAAACCATGATATGGAGATACATTAAGGTAACTGTGGGTCCTATAACACTCTACGCACAGTAAAGTAGGCTAATAAAATATTGTTCTAGTCCTAAGAAGTGCAAACAAAAAGCATGACATACTGTGTTGTAGTAATCCTAGTTTAATTATGATTAATTATGCTAAATCAAAATGTTTTAACATGTCTTCTTTATTCCTTAAGAGGGAGATACCTCTGCATTTTACCATGTGTTATATAGGAAAGTTGATTTACATAAATGGAAGGAGTCAATGTGACATTGTTTTGGAAGTGAGACAGGTCATCTCAATGTGCTGGCTCAAATAAGTGAGCTCATGTTCTACAATGAAACAATAAATCACCTGTTAGGACAGATATTCTCTGTGTTGTTCATCAGGAGACGATGTGTGGCTCTGAGTGCTGGCAGTGTTGTAGCTTTTCCTGTCGGTCTCTTCCATCTGTCGGGTCAAACTGTTAAATCATTCACAGGCAGATAAAGTCTTTAACTAATAAATGTCAAACACATCAAACTAAAGTACAAAGCAACTAAATTTCCTGAGCCGGATCAGATATTTATGTGTAACTGTAATTTCAGAATGAATTGCATCTACTTTGTTTTATCACTAGATTTGTAAGTTTGGTTTGCAATATGAAATGACATCTGGTTTTCTAGAAATGAGCGCTAAATTGTTTCCCCTCGCGCAGTACAAACGGCACTCCTGTGCATTTGTACAAAAAGAAAATTCTGTCAATACACCTGCATCATTTAGCTCTAATTTATGTATGGATCTGTGTCCCTGATGATGTTATGATGACCAAAAATTCCCAAATTTCCTCCCAGCTCACGAAATTCAGATATGTTGACTTGCAGTATCTCAACAGACACCTTGGGAAGAAATGTTAGGTCGTTATTAGGTGTTGTAACAAAACCATTAAGTGTTTCTTTATCTGAAAAATTTGTAGCTTAAACTCCGGAAATCAGTGTACAAAAAAGTGTCATAAGAAGCCCCTGTATTGTACCATACAAATTTACACACACACACACACACACACACACACACACACACACACACACCCCTTTTCATCTATGTTGCACTTTAATATTAACTGCACTGCACTGTATTGTTGTGACATGAGTGTATCATGATGTCAACCTGTGAGATTCAGTATGTCATCGCTGCAGTGAAAAGGCAGCATCCATCACTTTGACTGAGCAGTGACAACATATTTCTCCTGCTTCTGGGGGAAAATTTTGGAAAATTAAAGAGTAGTGAAATTTGTGGAGGAAGTATGGAATCATCATCACCTTGTCAGCATTTCCATCCAGCACACATTCTGCTGCGCCGGCACATGCCAGGACTGTGACTGTGTGTGTGTGTGTGTGAGAGAGTGGAAAAAAGAAATAATAACAAAAATCAAGATAGAAATATTTCACATAAATGACCAGCAGACACACTGAAGCAACAACACAAACAGAAAAGAAAGAAACCAAAACATAAATTAAGAAGCTTTGTAAAAAAGAACTTAAGATAGAGACAGAAAGAAGCCACTAAGAAAATAAAACAGGGGGGAGCCTGGAGGCTTCGTGCTGTGTCTGTCAGCTTCTGTTTGAAAGGTGGCTCAGCTCAGCTAAATGGCTCTAATTTACGAGCTCAGGGTCTCAGGTGGGCTGTATGTTAACAATTGTCTGGCTGGCTGGGGAGAACACACTGGCTGTCTGGCCTGGGTGCCAGCCAAATGCTATTCATCACACACTCCCATAGAGAAACACACATTCTCCTCCAGCCGACCTCCTCACTGTAAATCTACCAGACGCTAAAGACATCCAGAGGCAGCGTGTGTGTCTGTGTGGGTGTGTGTGTGAGTAGACTGTATGTCTCAATACAGCTCTGTCTCTTCTTATTTTCTTTAACCTTCCATGATGCGTTTGATGCATACGTTACAGCCTGAGCCTGATTGACATGACTCAACGTGGCTGATGAGAGCCGGTAAGAAGATTCAGAGACACAATAACAAGTTTATATTGTAAATCACACACTTAGTCTGAAATTGTACATATGAATTTATTGTTTGTGTTGTTGAGAAGTTTGTTGTCTCTAAGACAACCACATGAAAATGTATTTCTTACTCATCTTAAGTGAGTAAGGGTTTTTCTGTTTGTTTGTTTTTTTCTTTAGTAGACACCCCTTGTCCCCTGTAGGCTACAGGTCATTCTAACAAAGGCTATACGTATTGCTCAGATGAGGTCTGTTTTCATTTCTCAACCATATTATTTACAAAAAAAGACTAGAATCTTTGACATTATATGCAAGGCATTTAGATTTTTTTTTCTTTTCGTCTGAGGTAATGGAGCAGTAATAAAATGGCATTTTAAATATTAATATTAAACTCAATGTGAGGGTGTTATTGTTTCCAGGAATCCTAGGAAAAGAATGGGATCTACAGACTATGTGTGATATCATCATACCGTGTCAAGAAAAATGTTTTGTCAAAACTTTTTTGGTTTGAGAACTCTTAATTTTTTTATTTTTTTTTATGTTTTGTTTTTTGCCTTGAGTTTTTGAAATGTTGCCCATTTATTAAATTAAAATATTATTTACCAGCTCTATTGCTAAAATTGTGGGATGCAGCAACACTTGTAGGCTTTAGTATGATGGAAAAATTTAACATATCATAAAAAGACAGACAGGTATTAAATGGTTCATCTGAATTTTCTTAACCAAATTCTTGGAGGCAAAACGGTAAATAATGCAAATGTTTAACCTGTGAAACTCCAGTTATCCACAACTATGGAAAGTTCACTTCGTCAAGGTCATATAAGTGGTTTGAATAATATTACTATTAAGTTATGTAATTAGTCCTCATGGACGTATCTGTAAAGTTGTGTTTAGAAGATGCAGAACATAAACTTTTAAACTTCTAATCATAACTGAGAGGAAGAATACGTAAAACTATGAAGATATTGTAGAGAAAAGTTCCTTGATAAGAGTTTGCATATTGATTTTCATTTTTGCAAGTGTGTGTAAATCTCACAAGATCCAACTCCGATGGCTGCAGACGAGGAGAACTGTTGACACAGCAGTGAGAGGTCAGTCTGAGGCTGTAACGTAGATCAGCGCTTGGCAGTGTCCCGCTTGCTCTCTGTGGAGTGACGCCCAGGCCTCGAGATCTCCTGCTTTTCGTAGTCTCATGATAACCATGCACCAGTTAGAAGTGTTGTCCTGCTGAAGGTCGTTTAAACTCCAAAAACATAAATGAGCGGTTCCCCTAAATTGAGTATTTTGTTTTTTTATAAGTGGTGACCACAGTTTCACCACTTGCTTCCAGGTTTGCTGTCTGAACAATACAGCATCTGAAGGAGCCCTTGAAACAAAGGCCCTCCAAGACCCTCTATAGCTCTTTGGTTGACCCTACAAATAACCCCAGTGATCTCTCCCTCAGAACTTCAGTCCCAACGAGGATAGAGCTAGAGCTGGCTGTAGAGACTGCAGTTGCGGTATTTCTAAGCACCAAAGATCTGTTGCCAGATTAAAAGCTAGCACTGGAGGCTGTCCAGAATGGAGGCAAATAGAAAGAAGCCCAGAGGTGCTGTTGTGTGGTTGATGTTGAACTGGTAAGTTTCCCCAATTGCTTAGCATTTTGGCTCACATCTATTTACTCCTAAGGTCTGGTTGTTAATTATGGCATTACTGGGATGGCAAAAGGTCACAGCGGATCAGCCACAGGAGCTCTGGTTGAGACATGAAGACTGCTACTTTCAGTCACCGGGTCAGTAGAGCTGTCGCTGATAAAATACCAGTTGATCTATGGGTTCAAGGTCACTGGATGTGCTCTGAGTTCATAAAGACGGGTTACAGCTGGAGCAGCTATCAGCAAGATGAAACTGGGTGGGAGCTCAATGGTCAGTGGGGGAAAAATGACACTGTTAAGAACTTTTTTGTGCCCATAAAGGTTCCTGTAGAGCCACATGTTAATATTGCAGCCCAGTCACCAGAAAAAAATGCTGGCATTGTGTGTTTCTAAAAACTAAGATATTTAGGATACATTCCACTGGTACATTGTATCATACCAATGTTTCTAATGTGATGTAGTGTATGAGCTGACTTTGTCATCAGGAGGTGGAGGGGATGGTGGATGGTGTGACGCCTCGATGAGACACCAGTCAAACTGCAGACCAATGTTTGAGACCAGCAAACAAGAAAGCTGGTTGTTTTTTAGCGTTAGCAATGAGTCATCACTGCGTTTCCATGCCGCCAAACATGGGGTTTTTCTTTTTAGCGACCTGTCACTGTGTTTCCACTGGAGATAGTGCCACAACAAGCTGGTTGTTTCTACTCAGAAATTGCTGTGTTACCTGCCAGGAGAGCACCACAAAATATGGGTATTTAAAAGGTGATCTTTTGCTAAACATAAGCAAGCATTATTGAAACTTAAAGAAACATAAACTTTCAGCATACTGGGTAATAGCATTGTATGTTTGTGTGTGTGAATGTGAGTGTGAATGGTTGTCTGTTGTGTACCCTGCCTCTCACCCATTGTCATGAATAAGCTATTACGGAAAATGAACAAATACTATAAGCAGAGGTTACCCAGGCAAGAAATATTCAACTTTAACTGAAGAAATCAAAATTTTCCTGCATGAATGGTAAAATGATTCTCAACAAGGATGTAAAGTACACTGAAATTGATAAAAGTGTGGGAAGGTAGCCAAAAAATTAAAGCTTGCTTTGGCATATTGACTTTTGCTTGAGCTGCAAAACTAGTGATGTGTAATAAAATACTCCTTTTACATCTCAGATCAGAACGTTCGGTCAGATTTAAGCATTTGGGGTGAAATTCATTGTGTAACAGTTTATTTTTCTCCTGAAGCTTTGACAGAAAACCAAATGACCCACATTTAAACTCTGCAAACATCTGCCCTGCTGAACTCTTTGAGCATGTCACAGGATCCCCAAAAAAAGCCTTATTCGATATGCTTTTGATATTTTAATTCCCCTTGACAGTCTCTGCTTTGGAAGTTCAACAGGTTTAATTAAAGTAAGTACTTGTGGTAGCACTGCATTAAAATGTATGTATTTCTGGAATTTCTGGGAGGAAATACAACAACGAAAAGGAAGAAAAAAATTTGTTTTCCAAACAGGGATCCAACTTGGAACAGAACGGCCGCAATTAGGAAGTTATAATTACGTTGACAGTCACATCCTCTAATTGCTAACCAGAAACAACACAACTTCAAACTTGTGCCAAACATAAGGAAAATTTGTACTTTCCTTGATTTTGTTTAGAATCTCACTGCACATACGCCCTGCCCACTTCACATAGTGTTTACTCAGCTAACCAACCCTGACTGAAAACCCAACCCGAGCAAAACAAGTTCTGCCAGCCTGCAATCTTCAACATCTCATGTGGTTTCAGCCGCACGGCTAGCTAGGGGCTAACGGGGCATGCTAGGCTACAGAAGGCGCAAGAAATGAGTGTGTGCCTGCAAGCGCTTATAATTAGAAAATGTTCCACTCGCTTGCAATTACAAGGCCCTCCGCAGAGTGTTATTAAAGACTCATTTTGTCTGGTTGTGCCCCTGAAATCGCTCCCATGTGGTGTTTGTTTGCCTTTGCTACATGGCTGGCGTGGACAACACAGTTTGCTACTGCCAACAAGAAAAGGCTCTCGTCAAAATGTTAACCTAAGGATTAGCTTACTTTAGCATGAAGGGAAAGGGGTCACCAAGAGTCCAGACACTGTCACAGAAAATTAAGCACAATTACATCACAAATACTCATGAAGGCAATTCGCTTTCAACACTTGTGCAAAACACATCCAGTGTTTCTGTCCCTTCTCCAGACACAACACACAAAACACAGCTTTTTCCCTTCGTTAAATCCACCACAGGATGTCCTGACACAAATCCAACTGAGGCATACCTTGTTTTCAGATGAGCTGTAATGCTATCATATTCCTGTTTTTCTTGTCTAAGACCTTTGTCCCATGACCATTTAAAAATAATCCATGTTTGGTAATTATGCACAGAGTGATTACAGAGGTTAGAACTGACCTTGTCCTTGTCCTGAGGAAGGGCGCCTGTCTAGCCGGTGGCCATCCAGGAAAAGTCAGAATGTCGTCTTTCTGTCTGTACTCCGCGGTCAAGAGTTTATGTTAAAGATTGTGGTGCAGATGCAAGTGCTTTTTCTTTGACATATTGCACCTTTCCACAGACAGGTCGGAGAAATGTGCTCTATAATTATATAAAAAAAGTTGATCCATCACTTCTTTTGTGTGCTGAAGGTGCTTGGGCTGTTTTTAGTAAATAGAATAATTTAGTTTTATATACATAAACATTAATGATATTAGTAAAGCTAAACCATTCTGTTAAAAAATAAATAAATTCTCTGCTTTTGTTTAAGTCTTTGAAGAGTTACTTTTTAAGATCCAATGATTGTATCATATCAAGGGACCAGAGATTTAGTTTTTTTGTGATATTCAGTTTAACTGGAGCACCCCATGCTCTGTTTTGGATTCAAAAAAACAACTTGCTCAAACGACAAAGTCACATGACTATGCAACAGTGTGTGTGATAAGGCTGGCGTTAGGAGGCTGGATCAGCGACAGATAAATATCTAAAATATGACTTTCTGTCAGTGGTCTTCACAAGAAACCAAATGTAACAACTGCACAACATTACATGTTGTCTACACAGTAAAGATACAAAATTCTGTCACAGTACTGCTCTGGGCATTTAGCCAGTGCTCGCAACACGATACACAATCACAGTAGTTCAGGGCCATGACTACCTGTTTAACATTGGAGGCGGGGGGGACTATTTTTAATGTATGCCTTCTGCAACCCAACCCCGAAGAATACATTTTTGGAAACAGCTAAACTGAAGATATTAAAGCATTTTGAAGCAAAAAAAAATCCTAGATAATTTAATTACACAAAAAGGTTAAGATGATTTTTTTTTTAGCATTACAAGGACTAATCACATGCTTCTTGATCAGCATCCCAATATTCCAGGATTCTTCATGTTGCAAGCAAATTTTGAATTTGCATTTATATATTGTCCAATGGCAATTTGGGACTTTTTTTTTTATCATTATGAATACATTTCCTGATGATTATTTTGGAAAGCGGTGTGAGGTTGTGTAGTGGTCCACAAAAGCACAGCAATTTTTTACATTTTTTATGTTTTTATTATCAATATATTTTGGGGTAGACAGGAATTTTGAGCACTTTTAAATATTAAAGGGGGAGGGGCAATATATATATATTATAATTACAGTCTACCTCTACATGTGTAATTTTAAGAAAATAGATTTGAAGCCTAAACATACTCTTCAGGTTGTGGTCGTGTGGTTGTGGTATTGATTTTAACAGAAAAGTATCTGTTCTGTCAGAGTGAAAAATGGAAAACGTGTCCTGTCAGTCTCCAAATTCCAAAAAAAAGAAGTACACAATCATCTCCACTGATCGCTGCCACAAATTGCAACATTGCAAATTGATAACTGATCCATGTTCTACTTTTGGGCCCCTCGCTCATAAATCTGTCACTTTTCAGTCAGCATTTTGCGAAGCCTATATCTGACCCACGGAGCAGCCTGGTACTCTGACATTTATGCACCCCGTGTGCCTGTCAGCAGTCACAGCTTAATCCAGGAAGGTGATAATGGAGCCTCCAGCTCGTGGCCTGCGAAAGGAATCACCATAAAGTGCTTCCCCTCTGGGGCCCAGAAAATTCATGGCTACGGATCCTATCATTTCCCCTCATGTTTAATGTCTTCAGCAGAGCAATCTGTCTTTCATTAACTCACGCACACTTGTTTATTATGGAGTAAATCTGGAGTTTAGACATCAGACGGGATACAGGATTCCCCAAAAACGGGGCTCCCTTGCAGAGTAGGTGATGGCAGAATTAACTTCACTGGGCTATAAACTTTCATGATGTGGTGTGATTTTCATTTTCTGATTTCAATTATGGATAATTGATTGTGCGTAAACTGTGCAAAATCTTTTACACAGAACTTTATATTTAAATTTACCCACAAGAGGGTGCTGTATGACAATACAATGGCGACGACAGAAAGTACATGCTGATGGTCTTTTTGATTTTGCCTATTTTATTTGTCTCTGCATCACTCAGAAGAAAGTGGAATCCATTCTCTGGTAGGAGAATGATATGCAGTTGATGCAGATGTCCCACTTGCAGTTGACCGTCCTGACCCCGTCTCCTTAAGGGACTAATTACACAAGATAATATTCATCTAACATTGCTGTCATCAGTGTTGTTGATGCTACTGTGTCCCGTGGCAGCAGTGGCATCTGTTTTCTCTCTCCACACTGGCCGTCGATGGCGTTGGAGCTCCCCTTGTTTCTATATGTATCAGCGCACAGTATAGGTATGTGCTTAAAAAAGCCTTTGCAGAGGTCTATTTTCAGAGAATACCACACTATTGTTTTTTGTGTGTGAACCTGTTATTTAAAGCTTTATTTAACTGGCACTAGTGTCACTTTTACAGAAATGTTCTGCTCCACAATAACACAATTATACACATTCACATCTGCCCAGTACAACCACAGAGTGATGTGTTGGCCACTGAGCAGCTGGAGTTGGGGATTAAGGGTCTTGCTCCAGGGCACCTCACTGGTGGTCATGATGGAGGGACAAGTGCTGCTCTTTTCCCACCCAGTGATTTTGCTGTTCAAGCTGGCAACCTCTGCGTCTATTTCTATTCTGAAGTTTAGCATTATTTTATCTCATCGATATCAGCATTATACTGTTAAAGAAACACTTTATTTACAGCACTTTTGAAAAGGTTACAAAGCGCTTTGCAAAAACACACAGGGGAAAAGTCAACTTGCTAAAAAATTACAGCAAAAATTACATCATAAAAGATTAAAAGGGTTAAAGGTACACTATGCAGGCATTGTCAGCTACTGTTTGTAAACAGTATCCTGCAAAAGTGAATGTGAAAACCAACTCCAGCTTTGTTCGCATTATTCCTTGGCTATATTTGCATTTTTCCGGCACTGTGTCTGTGATTTTTGTCGCCTGGCACCTGGTTGCTACCTTTTCCCGAAGTCCGAACGCTTTTTAAGTCACCTGAGCGCTGCAGGAACCTCCTGAACACAGCAAAATAAGAAGAAAGTACAGGCAGAGGGCAGAGTCTCCACAGATAAATACAGTGGGTCCTAAGTGATGATTATGAGGGATTATGCACTGTTCTTTAGGGCAATCCTGCCTATAGAAGAGTATCATCAGGTAAAGTAACATAAATTGTTTGTAAAAAATATAAGAGAGATTTGACTGAGGAAACGGGGGGTTGACAGCTCTGCAATAAAACAAGCGGCGAGGCTTATAGCCTCAAAGGTTATCAATACAGTTTCAGAATCTATTCTATTAAAGCAATTGAAAGACCAGTTTTGAACAAGCTGTGGACATGAGAGTGATTTTTGGCTAAAGCCCGGAAACAGGGTGATCCAGTCATCGAGATGTGATGTGATGAATCCATAAATAACAATTTTTTTAGCAAAGGGAAATGGCTTGAGCTTAGAAATAATCCTGAGTTGATAGAAACAAGCCTTAACTACTAATTTAATGTTACATAATCAACAAATGAAAAGACCAAAACTGACAATTAGGTTTTCCTACACCATATAGAGCTAAGTCACAAAGTTGGAAATGTCAGGGTAAACTACCATTAGAGGCTGAGACCAAGATAGGTCGAAGTGCCTGCTCAGCTCAGGAAGTGACATAACAAAATTATTATTGAATGCTCCCAAACTAGCAGAGGCTCCATGCTGGGGGAAGGAGGCTCTACTCGTGGGTTGTGTAGTGGCTTCTTTTGGTTATGGCTAGTTTAGTTTGTGGCAAAATGAATGTTTCTTATTCAGCAGAGCAGGATCGTATAAAACTGGGTGGTGTGACACAGCTAACGTGACAGCATGTTTCATTTTGGACTCTCTGGTCCTTTCTGTTCCCTCAAAAAGTGTTATAAATTAGGCCTAACTACAATCATCCGAGTCCAGAGAGATACGTGCAGTCTGCAAACATACAAACATTGATGCTCAGATAATAAAACCGGAGAAGACATGAAAGTGAAAACACTAGATTGGTGACATTTCTATCTCATTGCTGCTCTGATTTTGCTGCATTTCTGTTTTTTACCCTTAGTTGTAAGGAATACATACAATTTTTTGACAGATGCGGTTTCTGCTCTGTGGTACTGTGATGTGCTGAGGGAGTAACACCGCATTGATCCTATGATGGGAAATTCCGTTATCGGCAAAACACCACAAGGGACACCAAATGTAAAAGGCAAAGGGTATTAGCATGGAAATGGATGATATTCCCTCCCTCTGAGCTCTGCTGCATCTCCCACACACACACCACCACGATCTCTACCTCCCCACTTCTCCTCTTGTTCTCCCCACCAGCCCGGCTCCCTGCCTGGGTCTTATTTTCATTGCCAGGCACAGCCAGCGGCCTCCGCTTCCATTAACAGCTCACTGCTGTGAAAACATGGAGGAGAACTAAACTGTATGTGGGACCCTGACGCTGCTGCGGCACTGAACAAAAGACTCATATAATATAGGGAGGAAAAAAAAGGTTTTGACATTGAAGATGTTAATATGTGTTTTAATGCCCATGTGTATCTTTGAAATCACAACACTGAAGTACTGTACCTGTGTTCCTCACATAAATGAAAACGCATTAGGAAGTGCATAAGCAGTTTTAGTACACATATATCTCCATCAGAAGTTCCCCCATTGAAATAAAGGATTTAGGGCAGTACATTGCAGAATACTGGAATGGCACCACATTTTCTTCACATAGAAATGTTTAGTTTCTGTGAGTGAATGCATGGTCCATTATGCCTTTTGCAAAATTCGAGTGTAATCAGAGTTGTCTTTTAACTTCCGCTGGCAGGGTTCATTCCTTCATTGATCAAAACAAGTTATGACACTGACCTTTTAACGTTCACAGCAGAGCAGAAAAATGAAGCCAGTGGTCTGCCAAGAAACAGTCAGACATTCACACCATTCTTTACAGGGGACGATTTACTATGTTTTGAGGAAATTTTTGAGCCAGTGGTTGACAATCTTGCCAAAAACTGTGTCCGTTTTGTGCTATGGGAAAGAAAAAATGCATCGACATACCAGTATGTACATATATGTAACTCGGGCCAGGCCAACACAAACACCAGAGGCCCTGCCAGACACAAAACAGTTAGGGTTTCTTTTGAAATTTCTCACTCTGTGACTTTATGATGTCTCCCTTAGTTTGGGAACATACACATCTTTCCCTTTTTCCTCCCTTCCTCTCTGATGCCACACTTTCCTGCCATTTTCTTTCACCATCCCTCTCTGCGGACCTCATTTTTAATCTTATTTCTCCTCTCCTTTGACATCTCTGCATCGTCCTCCCCCTCTGCCGCTTCCCTAAATCTTCTCTGAATTAGCAGTGGACAACTTTGCACACTGGGAGCTCCAAATACTGTAGCAGCAAGAAATTCTGTGATGTAAGTCAGCTAACTGTACACAGATATACTCTAAAAGGAACATGGATGTGGACTGTAGACTGTAATGCTAAACTGGATATCTACGAATGCAGACTTGTTCTACACACAATTAAAATGGAGATGATAGAGTAGCTAACAGACCCTCACCACCATGCAGACATGGAAGGTGTCAAATCACCTCAAGTGTTCCACCCCATCTTTCTCTCCCTGTTCCTCCCTTTTATAACTGCTCCTCTCCTACCTCCTAATCTGTCTGCCATGGAGCCAAATCAGTTAATCAGAGCCCCCATAATGTTCAGAGGAGAAATCCTGCTGTTTGGTGGTTCAGTATGAGGTACGACAGCACACGGCAGGGTTTGCCACAGTCACATGCTTCAAGAACCACCCAGGTGAGACAAACCAATCAGCCTGGAGTTGCAGGACCTGGTATGGAACCCACTAGATCAGCAAGGAACTCTGGGAGCATGCTTGCTGGGAGTGGAGCTTTGGAGGTTTTTAGGTGGATTTGGTCTTGCTGGGTTCATCATGTCAGGCCTTCTGCTGGCTGTAAATAGGAAAGCAGCTGCTGAATATACACATACTGTAGGGTAAGTCTTCCATGTCGAAATGAAAAATGTTAAATGCGGTTCTGGAAGAAAGCACCAGAAGCAGATTCGCAGTATCTCGAATCTCGCTATATCCCAGGGGAATACAGCTTCATTTAAATTTAGCCATAAATACTATGAGTATCAGTGTGAAGCTTGGTAGCATGACAAACTGGTTTGAAGAAATGAGAGCTCAGAATGATACGCTTCCAAAATGGTTTGGGGTAATTACATCAAATCAAATTATAGACGGATCTAAAATTGGTATCATATACAGTGTCACAGATGAGATACAATGCAGTTACCCTTTGTGAAATGACAGCTCATTTTTATTTACCTGAGGGAAATGACTAAATCTTGTTATTTTCTAAGGAATTAAAGTAACAGTTAAGGAAAATAAAGCTTTACATTTGGTAC
Organism: Epinephelus moara; assembly: GCF_006386435.1. Lineage (NCBI taxonomy): Eukaryota > Metazoa > Chordata > Actinopteri > Perciformes > Serranidae > Epinephelus > Epinephelus moara. The sequence goes on along the minus strand of NC_065526.1, from coordinate 29,697,288 downwards.
AGAAGATAAAAAAATAAGAGCTTGCCTCACGGGAGACCATGCAACATCTTCTTATTGCTGCTATACATTTAATTTTGGCTGCGAGTCTCACCAAAAGAGGCATAAATGGCACATTAAGGAAAACAACGACAGGTGCAGAGGAACAAACACCTGTCTGTTTGCCTGGAAAGTCCTTTCCATCATGGCAGCTCCTCCTTCAGTGACAGCTGAAGATCAGGTGAACTGTAAAATGCCCCGTTGTTCATTAATCACCTTGTTCCAGGGCGTTCAATTATCCATTCAGCCCTGTGGCAAGATCACTCCCCTTAGTGTTGCTAAAACCTGTAATTACAGTCGACTCACCTGTCCTGTACAAGATAGGTTTTAATGTGCAGTGCAGTATAAAACCACTGCTATTGTTTTTCATTTTGCAAAACTGTGCTGTCTGTGCCTTGTTTATTGAGACATACACCTCTGGTGCTACTGCTCTATTTTGATGCATCTTTTGAGTATTAATCCTAAAGAAGTGCAGAAAATTGTGAAACCCACAGAGTCTTCAAATCTATTGTCTTCTTTCAAGATACACTTCCGTTTTTTGCAGGAAATTTAACGTTTACAGTCAAGTAAATGCACTACGTTGGTACATCTCGAATCAACGTTTCGGCAACAAAGGCACATGGCTGGGTTTAGGATAAAAGAACTGGGTTTGGTTTTACAATCTTACTGGAAGCTGACATCGGCCTCCCGGGTGAAAGTCAGTGGTTGTTGGACCAATCAAACACCCCTTCCACCCACCCTACCTGTACTTTCGCTGTCTTTTGTTCTGTGTTTCCCCCTGCAATGCGGGGTGCAGTTAAACTGTAACGGCGACCAGCTGCATATCACGTCAACATGAAAGGATGTTTTTTTCATTGGTTTCTGATGCCTGAAGTCACTGACCAAATGCCGCATTTGGACGACTTCAGAGTGAGAGCAGATTGTCCCGGTTACACCTTGATATTATGTGATCATGCCAAAGTATGCTTCCTTTTATCCCCATGACAGTCGACCAAATAATCCATTCTTTTATCTTTTGAGCTCACAAGGACATTTTGTGAAAGAACATGTCAACCACTGCAGCTGTGTGGCTTATGTGTGTGTTTTAAAACACAGAAATTAGTTTGTGGACAACAGTGGAGTTCTATTAACCTGGAAATCCAGATGCCCCGCCCCTAGCAAATTCGAATTTGCTCTGCATGGGGATCTGGCCCCGACGAGCAGAGCCCAGTGAATCGCCATGGGACCAATCAGATCAGTCTATCTGACAGACGCGGGCTCTGGGCAGGCGTAACATGATGACGACAGCGCTGCGCTGTAGGAGTCGAAAAGTAAACAGCCAAGATGGCAGCTGCCGAAGGACGGCGTCCATTTAATTTAGCTTTGGAAGAAACGCCAAACCAACTACACTTATCTTTTTCCTTGAGAGAGGAACAGAAGACTGCCCTAGAAGCCTTCGCTTCCAGGAAGAACATTTTTGCCGTTTTACCGACGGGATATGGCAAAAGCATAATTTATCAGTTAGCCCCACTGGTTGGCAAACCAAAGGGGCTTACTGCAATGAATACGTCACCTTGTTTTTTGCTCTGATTGGCTATCGTGCTATCCAATTGCGTGCGGCGGCATTTAATATGCCTCAGTTAGTGTGGCCCCTTGGGTAGGAAGGGTGTATCAGTGAGGGCCAGACTCAAAATCTCTCTAGATTTGAGTCTGGATTTCCAGGCTAGAGTTCTATGGCACAGTGGAAGAATGTCCTGAAGTCATGAAGCTGTAGCAGAATTACACATAAAGCGTTAACTAAGACTCTTTAGTAATACCATACTACTCCAGTGATGGCTTCTAGGCCACCAAGCCTCTGGGCAATTCTGGCAAATGCTAGATGGGCCAGCCACTTGCAATGTCGGAAAAAATGTAGGGGTAAAAAAAAGACCTGCTGGCTGTGGCCCACTCATTGGAACAGTCCATCTGACACTGTTCCAAAATCCTCAATACCCTGTAATGTAATATAATGTAAAGCAGGTTCATTGGTACCAGTTCTTATCACCTTGTCCTGACCCAGAGATCAAGCAGGAGAGCAAAAGTAAGACATAAATGAAATCAAGACAGTAAGAGTGGAGTAAGTGGAATGAAAATACAAACTGCATGGATAAAGGAGCTAAAAAACATAAAGAGGTGGAGCAGTAAAAATCAGAGACAGAGAAAGTACTCAAGCAGCAGGCTGATACTGGTGGAGTAACGCAGTGGTGTGTAGCAATGGGGCCAGTCCAGCAGCAAATTGCTCAGGCTGAATTTTGTTCCCAGTCCAAACCTGATGTCTTCACAACCATGGCACCCTATTAGATACAGGACTAAAATTGTTTGCTTTATCCTTGATTTGTCCCTGGACTTGTTAGTAACACTTCTATGTGTCTTTCATTTAAGGTTTTATTAAGATTTCTTTTTGTCTATCCTCTTTTTAGTATGCACGTATGTTCATTTGTAATTGTGAAGCCATAAATGATGTACTCATAAAGATTACACTACATTTACAGTATATTGTGTGTGTGTGTGTGTGTGTGTGTGTGTGTGTGTGTGTGTGTACTGTCACTGTATGTTACAAATCTTTTTAAGTCTCTTAACAAAATGAATTGAATGAAACATGAAATCCAATTGGAGACAAAAAAAGTGTTCAGCCAGTATGTATGTGCGGGGATCCACACAGACACAATACATTCCTCTTCCTGACATGTGTTGCTGTGTTTGGCCCTGACATGCTGAGTGTTAAGTGTCCAGCTGACAGTCCTGTGTGAGCCGTACACACAAAGTGGGGACAGAGACAGGCCAGGCCCGACAGAGTCGGTCCCCGGCGCCACCACACTCACAGAGATGGATCCCCGCGTCACGCTGCATTTGTTGAAGCAGGGTTATGATTTGGCAGCCTCTCAGGACAGCAAGAGGACCGCTGGCACTGGACTCCTGGCTCGCTAACCACAACCCTGCCAGAGCTGGGTCCAGGCCTTCATTCAGTTAGTTATTACCCTGGCACCGCTGTCGCCTTGCCAACAGGCCGTGAGACATATTAGGTCTCCTGAAAAGACTGTTTATGTAGATGGCAGGGAGTGATAAAATACTGCACTCATCTGGTTATATAACTGTTTTGGCATGTAGTGTCAGTATGACAATCAAAGCTCCCAAATGATCCGCACTCAGAAATATATAGCAAAGAGAGTCTGGCAATTATGGACAAATATACAGGAAGTATTTTAAAGTCTGTTTAGAGCAATCCATGCTCTTTTAGTACACATTGTGGTACGTTCCTTTATTGAGTTTTAAACCTTCAGGTGAGCATCTGTGTTTACAAGAATCATTGCAGAAGTCCCACCCTGCTGATCTGATTGGATGTTAGAGAACTCCAACATCACTGCTCTTCAAAGGTGATTCTTATGTTTAACACACTCCTCCAACAAATGCAGCACACAAAACTCTTCACTTTCATTTCAAAACACAAGTCAGAGTCTGAGACACATCGTAGTGTCCCGGGAGGGAAGGTGTAGTGGAAAGCATCCCAGAATGCATGTAGTAGCAAGTTATGTATGTTTCTGTAACATCGCTCGTGTTTTTGTTTCTGCCATTTTTTATAGTGTTGCTACACTTCATCTGTGTTTATTCAGTCATTACTAGGGGCAAATATGGTTACGCTTTTAGTGTCTTTTGAGGTGAGTGTAAAGATGGTGTGTTGCTGTGCTGATGCTCTGGTCCGAAAAGTTAAAGCATTCTGCTGAACTGGAGACTTCACCTTTCTGAGTTCTTCTGAGAAGAAATCCTAGCTCGCCACAGTACTTTAAGACTTGAGACTAATATTAAGGTGATGTGGAGTTCAAACGTGCAATGACAGCAAAAACATGGCAAGAACAAAGTGAAACATTTGTTACTCAGGTGTTGATGGCCCTATATAAATTATAGCAATTTAATGTGGAATTGTGGTGCAGTGGTTAGCACTATCGTCTCACAGCAAGCAAGTTCTGGGTTCAAACTCAATGCTTGGGCTCTACCATGTGCTCATGCATCCCCGTGGCAGCATAGTTTTTCTCCAAGTTCTTTCTTGTCTAAAGACATGCAGGTTAGGTTTACTGTTGACTCTAAATTGGCAGTAAGTTTGAATGTGAGCATGAATGATTGTCTGTCAGCCCTTTGATTGCCTGGCAACCTGTCCAGGGTGTACCCCAACTTCCACCCAACATCAGCTGGAATAGGCTCCAGCAACACAATCTCACTTCCAACTTGTCAAATACTGATTACTAGTCAGCAGCCCTACACGTCAATCTACGACGCTATGGGTACCCCTACAGCATCAGTTCTTGACATTCAGGGATGGCATGTCATATCATACATTGTGTATTTAAGAATAAACTTCAGTTTTCAAAGGAAATGTATAGTTTCTGCTCAGTTAATGTCTCTTTTCAAAATAAACTGACAACACAGAAAGAAAACTTTGTTTTTAGCAGGGGTGGAAGTAACGAATTACAAATACCCACGTTACTGTAATTAAGTAGATTTTTTGGGTACTTGTACTTTTATGAGTATTTTTTTCAAGTGTGTAATTTTACTCATACTTGAGTACAATTTACACCATGTAATGTACTTCGCTACTTTTAACATCATAAGTCGCTACTGAGTACGCCCACAATTTGAATTAATATTCAAACCTTTCATCTGCATCTTTGTAGCCGATAAGGCTGTCCGCGACTGCGCCAATTAATCTATGACGTAAGGAAAAGGACAACTCTGCTTCAGCAGGCACAGGTGTCTGGCAGTAACATACCTACACAGCGAAGTAGAGACTAATTTATGGACTAAAGATTTGGAGACAAAGAAGCCAAGGGTGAGTGTCAATGTGAGCTCCACGTCACAACATAACGGCTTACCGGCAACAGAGAAGTCCGACTCCAGGTCCAGTAATTTCCTCTTTCGTTGGTGTCATGACTGCCCAGTAGTACCTGGACAACCAAGCCGTGGTGGCACACAGTATGTGGCGTGTCAGAGGAGAAACGAGCCGTTCACATTTCTCTCTCTGTGGCAGATAACGGCCCACAAACCTCACCGCACTTTAGGGACTGTTCTTTACTTATGAAGGGACTTGTCAGGGGAGGGGGTGGCTGGTTGATTCTTATTTTATTTATTTATTTTATTTTGATCCCCCCTATGTTAATCACTTATTGATGCTGTTTTTGAAGTATGAATAAGTCCATAAGTAATTTATTCCATTGAAATATCATTGATGTATTATAGAAAAGTGATTTATCTTTTTATAAATGACAAAAGGCACATCTGC
>NC_065526.1:29684089-29691671 GCF_006386435.1 Epinephelus moara | reverse complement strand
TTGGGGCTGACTGGAAAGCTGTGACTCTTGTGGAGTCAGTGAGCCCCATGTATTCATGTGTGTGCCATGTGTTTACACTCTTGCCTCATAATAGGCATATCATTGCAGTAATTTCACTGTATAAGGTGAGCTGTTTTTGATATTTTATACAGGTGAATCGAATCGAATGCCTGCTGTTGACGACACAATAAAACATCCATCGGTTAAAAGTAATTAATACTCTGAGTAGTTTTTGAGGAGAGTACTTTGTACTTTTACTTAAGTATTTTTTAAACACCAATACTTTTACATGTAATTGAGTACAATTTAAGCAATGTAACAGTACTTGTACTTGAGTACAAATTTTCAGTACTCTTTCCACCTCTGGTTTTTAGGTTTACTTCCTCGGGTTTAAGCAACAAAAGAAGGTGGTTAGGTTTGGGGGAAAAAATGGTTTGTCTTAAAATAAATATATTTGCTACTAAGGTAATTTAATGTCATGTGCCATACGTCACATTAGTCACATGACGTCCGTCACTAGCATATTATGCTACACAGACTAGCACACTATGTTGTTATCAAAATAACTCGACTGAATTTTGGTTTGGTTACAGAGTTTTTTGGGGGTTTTTTACCCCTCCACCTCTCTCCCCTACCACCCACCATATGCAGAGTTTCTCTCTCTCGTCATACTACGGTAGTTGATTGTAGTGTCAAAAAAAACCCTTGCCTTAGTGCGTTGGTATCTGACGGAGAGGCCAAGCGTCAGTATATGATGAGTTGGGAGTGAGACCGAAAAGTGAGACAACACTGTAAAGGATAAGCAGTTACATATTATGGATGGATGTAATTTATGTCACCTAAAATAATCTTACTCGTGTTTGAACTGGACATATATATGATGTCATTTTTTCTACCTCTGCTCATCAGCTAGGTACAGTTAAGTACAGTTCTCGCTGAACCAGAATATAGACAAATTAGAGTCATTCCTGCCAAAACTATGATGATATATATATATTTAAAAAATATTCACTTTAAGCAACTAATGACTCCAGTTTCTTTACTCTGTCCAGAAGACAATAATTTTAGAGAAGCAGAAATAAACTGTCTGTGATTAAAAGTTGAAGCCAAACAAACTAAATAAGATGGCATCATGACATGAGAAAGCTCTCATCGAACGCTCACTTCCATCACTCCTCTCTGCTTCTGCCGCAGCTGTTTGTTTTAAAGGAAGAAGCGGAAAGTGTTGCTCTAAGTGTGCCGTTCCACTGTCCGGGAATCTTGATGGTTGGCTGAGTTAACAAATGCGTTTACGGATGGCAGGAGACACTTCAGATAAACCTGGACTTGGTGTTGTTCCCGTGCCATCATAGGTTGCTTGAGGTACACAGGAAGTAGCCTGGTTTATGTCCTTTTCAATGAGTGCTTCATTTAGGAATGGCAACGCGGAGGAAGTGCTTGGTTGTGTTTACATACCCAGGTGACAAATGAGTAAGGGAAGGTACATAGGAACGAGGAGGGTGTAATGAGTCATCCTGTGCCAGTGACTGTAAGTCAGATTAAGCTTCAGGAAACCAAAGGACAGATGCAAGAGATAATGAGACTTGAATACGTGAATAATTACGATAATGGACCGTAACAACCAGAGTAAGAGAACACACAGAGTCTTTGAAAAGTTCTTTATTTCCTTCAGACCTTAGTCAAACTGTATACAATTAACATTATGATGGGGCCAACCCAGTGGTTTTACTGGTTTTGACCATTTTACAACAAAAAAGCATACTTGACTTCACAGCTAAGTATTTGGCTTTACTTTTTAGACTTTCTTGCAGCAAATGATTTCCACTCATTTCCATACAAATCCATTAGCAGACTCTTAAATCTTTAAGTTACGTAATGTACCAGAGCTTGACATTCAAGTCAACCTGTAGGTAATGTAAGTAGCAGGTGTTTTTCAGATTGTACATCATACACATCACGCAAGTGTAGGTTACATGGTTTGCTTTTAGGAAGTCACTTTTTGCATGGTATTGTTATTGGTAATTTAACTGTGAATGCTGATAACTACTGAATGGGTTGTCCACTGAGTTCAGTGATAGACAGATATACAACTCTACATCATTTAGTGTCCATATAGCCAGCCTGTTCTCATTCCCAGGGCGTCAAATACATATTGCTTTGATACACCCCTCCGCGTGTGATATTGATGCCAAAGGCAACCTTTAGTGTGTTTAGTGCACTAGGCTTTCAGCTAACTCCAATGTAAACCCATCGCCAGCAATACTTGATACAGAAGTCACTGTTGTTTGAATATAATGTCACATATGTACCTACGTGCCATGTGAAACCAAAAGTCAGTTTTAACGTAACATTATGCAATTAAGGTATGACTGGTGCACACTGACAAAGCTAACAGGATGTATTAATGTTACCTTACATAACAAACATACTTATTTTTATCTAGAACATGACCTTTTTTCTAAACCTAACTAAGAAGTTCTGTTCCCTAGACCTAACAGAGACCATTTTACAATGTGTTTCAGCTGTGAGTCACATAGATGTGCTGAAGAGTGGCCTGTGCATCATAATGAGACGCTGAGGGGCGTGACAAAGCATTGGAATGAGAAAGGTGTGGTGTAGCTTGGATAAGATGACAATAGACTCAACTGACTGTTTGCTGCTGATCAGGCATACAGCAGAACAGCGGAAGTTAATTTTCCTCCAATTAACAAGAAGTAGATGTCACCAACGGTGGGATCAAGGCTGTTGTCAAGCCGTGCCTAGAACCTATAGGGAGTAATGACAACAATGGTGGCTGCTATAGACAAGATAGATGCTGCTATCAAGACTGTTCTAAATGCATTTCTTCTCTATATCGTCTGACTTCATAGTTTGTTTTTCTTCACTCTACACCACTCTTAAAACCCGGCAAAACCAGTATGTTGGCATGGCTACACATCAGTGTAGACTGCAAATGATGTTAGAGTCAGGTACACATTGGTCTCTGGTGATTGGTAAAGGAAAATCAAATCCCCTCCCCCAAGAAATCAGTTAGAATGGATGCAATGTCAGAGTTAAGATGGAAACGTAGTGCAACAAGTTGACTTGTGTTTGAGATCAGGCAATGTCAGTCTTGTTATGTCTGTTTTTCATTAAATGGGTTTAAAATCAAGTACTTCCTATAGATCACCCTTCAATCAGTGTGGTTGGTCTTGTGGATTTGTTTGATTTTACATTAAGGAAGTTTTTGCTTCTTTGGGTAGCCCTCGACTTTTTCATAACAGGAAATTGCTGATCAGTATTTTTATAACTCAGTGGCGGCTGCTGGTCTTTCAAACAGGGGAAGCTCACTTTAAGTTGACATCATAAAATTTGTCATTTTGTATTGTAGCGAGGCAGTAACTAATAAAAGGAACGTTTAATTGAAGCCGTTTTTCAGCCACACTCATGACATAGAACCACAGCAAAACACACCTCAAAGATTTTCAGATGGGTTTAACGGTGAAAATGAGCTATATCGCTTATGGAAATAAGGAAATCCGGACAGCACTCTGTCAGAAGACTCCACTCGCAAATATCCGCATGGGGCTGAGCTCAAAGTGCTGTCAATCACAAAGGGGTTGAGCCTTTTAGACAATTCCTCCAATCATCATGCATACACCGAGCGTCCTCTCCCGCCTGCCGCTCCATTAGGTCCCAGGGAAGCTGAGCCTCCCTGGAAGTGACGATTTTGTCGCATTTATCCAATGACCGTCTCGGTTTGCTGCATGAAAAAAACCTGCTCAGGGCTGTCTCATAGGAATGCTTGGAGGCCCCGCGTCCACCGTGCTGACACGAGAATGTATGACAGGGAGGTCACGTTTGAAAACTGGTGATAAACAGCTGATGTTTGAACATTATAGTCATGATGTGAAACTCATCCTAGCGCACGTTTAAGCAATGTAAATTCTTATTTTAATGTAAATTCAATAGTGCATATTTGATCATTGCTTCTATGAAATTTTAGGGGAAGCTCAGCCTCCCTTGTTGTCTCAGAGCAATCGCCCCTGTTATAACTGTCAAGAGTTTCAGTCTCTTATTCTCAATTATATTCTAATTGTGCATAATTTATATAGATATTTATCACATTTTGTCATTTGGTTGTTGTTTTTTCCAAACCAATGTACAACTGGGGAACAAGTAGATGAAATAGATGAAAATTGCCAAAATTATGGTTTGACGGTTTTGGCAGGAAAAGCTCTGCTTTTCAAGGGAACTCTCAAAGAATCTATGCAGCAGAGGAAAGGGAAGCAGGGTTTGAAATAACAGTCTGACCCATATTCTTATGACATTTCCATCATGAGCCATCACCAGTACTGTTGCTCACTCCAAACACACAACTCTTGACTGCTGCTGGAAACTCACCACTTCCTGTGTATTTTCAGTCACTATTGTGTTATATAAGTTGTTTGGTGAAACAGCCCTTTATCTTGGTGAAATTCAATATGACAGCTCAAACACTGTCATCCGATGGCTTCCTTGCAGCTGAGTGTACAGTGCTGACAGTCATGCATTTACTGCTAATCAAATCACTCCATGTGAATCAATGAAGCGGGGATGAGGTCAAAGGGGAATTCTTCTGCCACATAGCTGGCCCACACAGGCAGCCCTGCTCACTCACTCATACACACACACACACACACACACACAAACCACATGTCATGTACAAAAGTCTGCCATACAGTCATATGTCCTGACACAGACATGTACATGCACACACACACAAACACACAAACAGAGGGTACACTGAGCGAGAACTATCAACACACATACCTACACACACACACACACACACACACACACACACACACACACACACACACACACACACACACATCCCTTGAGCAGCAGCAGCAGCTGCTCAAGGGATGTGGTGTGTGTATATGTGTGTCCATAGTGCTCTCCACATTTCTCCCATTTCCCAATATTAGCGCAGAGCGGGAAGTCCATCTGTTAATAATGCACTCAGCAAATGAGAGATAGCCACCGCTCGACATCCAATACGCAGGAAATGTGAACAGCTGCCGTGTGCTGAAGAGGTGCTTTCACCACACGGACGTGTTGGGGGGCTACTTCTTCCTCTCAGCCTGTTCTCGGAATATTAGGCCGTCTGTTGCTGTGGCCGGACACACACTGAGGAACACATGCAGGAATCCAGGCGCATGCTGACATATGGAACATGCAAAACCAGGCATGTATAGATTAAAAGATCAAATTCTCTCCATATTTTTACCATCATGGTCTCACACAAAGCTGCATTTCTACAGCTAATAGCTCAACCTTTAGCCCAAGACCCTTAGATGCATAAATATCCCGCCTCACCTGTATTAAGAAGTCCAATTCTTTTTTATCTAAAACTTGGAGGTGTTGATCCTGCATCACACGTTGCTGTAAACTGCTGCAGTACACATCTAAGGTTACAGTGCAAAGACGTCAAAAAGGATATCAGCATCATTTCAAATAGCAGAGATGCCAACACACTCTTAAAGACCCTGGGTATGTGCTGAAATCTGGTCCACGAGTATCACTAATGGGTCAGGCAACCAGAAACACCCTTGCCGTTAACGTCAATGTCTTGTAATGAGATACAGACAGAGGGGTGTTTGCAGAGTTTCTTGACTATTTGACTATACTAGCAAAGAAGAAAGAGATGGATCCTTTCCTGTGCACGTGCGTGTCTGTATTGATTGTATTGATGCCAGTATCGGTGCTCAGAACTAGACTAGACTTGTATTTTTCATACACATCATCCCAACATTTCTGAAGTGACGTAGTTCAGATTACATATGTGCTGAGTGTCTTCATCAGGAGTAGAGGGAGATGATGGACGGCATTACACCTGGGTAAGGCGGCTCAAGACCAGTGACATTTCCTGTATGGAGTTACATTAGGGTCAAAAGTTTTGTACTTGAAAAAATAAAATTTGAAACTGAAAATTCATGTGTTGATCTTGAATTTTGAAAAATATAACAATGTATTCAAAATAAAAATAAGTGTATGAAACGTTTTTTCAGGTTAAATATAATTTTGATTCACTTTGGTAATTCTTTTGAATGAATAATTTATTTTCACTTTTCACTTCCATATATATTTTAACATTTGAGGTCTTATTTTTTTCAGTTGCATGTTTTATCTTTTCAGATTCAGATCTTATTTTTTACAGTTTCAAATCTTATTTTTTCAGTTTCAAATCTTTTTTTCACTTTCAGATCTTTTTTTTTCAGTTTCAAATCTGTTTTTTGAGTTTCAGACTTTTGACCCTGATGTGGCTTGGGGGGCGTGGCATCAACTGAGCGGGGCGTGGAATCATGAGTGACAGCTGAACAAAAAGGCTTGGAACCTTCCCCAGTGACAGTGCCTTCAGGGAACGTAGGAACTAAAACAAATCTAACTCAACACTTATATACACCATATTCATGTGATTGGCAGTGTAAGAATTGATGCCAGTGACAAACTTCCATTTAAAAAATCTGTTTTAGACACACAGCTCCAGGTAATTTTTGTGGCTCCAGGTGATTTTTTTCCCCAAGGTCAAGCTTGGGGGGAAAAAATCACCAGGAGCCAGGTCAGGGGAGTAGGGAGGTGTTTTAGGATTGTTTCCTTTTCCACAAGCTCAAAGGTTTCATCCAGGGGACACATTTTCTGGATGTGGAAGCCTCAACAGGGCCGTGAGGATGGAGCTGTGGACAATCCCAGGAGAATCCTTCCAGGAGTGCATGGAGGCGTGGCGGAGAAGGATGGGAAAGTGCGCTGGACTCGAGGGGGATTGTTCTGAAGGGGAAAACTTGTAATTTGTACTTTAGATTTGAAATACATTTTATGTGACCCCAGTCCTGTTACTTTTGTGACGCACCTCGTATATACACATTATATATATATATATATATATATATGTATATATATATATATACATAGTCTGGTGTGAACAAGCTTCTATTTGCATACATTTACAGGTCTGACATTTTTTTTTTTCCACTGAATGATGATATTCTCTGCTCCAGATCATGTACCTGGGTGCTGTGACCAATAATAAAGCATCCACTGCACTTGATTTCTTCTTAGAGGCAGTGCAAAAGTATGGCTTTCCATTAAGGTAAGACCAACAAATAGGTGTAGCTCACAGTGGTACTCATTCCTCAGTAATTTGTGCATTAGCTGTCAGTTAAAGATGTATAATGGTTGTAATATGTTGGATTTAAAACAAATGTTAAGCTGGCCATCAGCTCCAGCATTCTTGTTTGAACGGTTGGATCATTTCAATCATTTTACACATCACTGCACAATAATTTGACCAGTGACCCGCGGTCACTCTGTATTAGGTTTTTATTTTGTTCAAAGTTATGTATTTGGAGCTCTCAAGATTTTAAAAGTTACTGTAGCGTATGTATTTTTTAAACATAACTTTTTAAAAAAGTATTTATTTGTGTGTGATACATTCTTTTTAGAGTGAGAGGTGACCAAGGAGTGGAAAATGTGGGCATAGTGCGATGCATGTTCACTATTAGAGGCTGTGGAAGGGGAAGTTTCCTGTCAGGAAAGAGTGTGCACAATCAAAGGTATATAT
>NC_065526.1:29602733-29683589 GCF_006386435.1 Epinephelus moara | reverse complement strand
GTACAAAACTTTTGACCCTAATGTAACTCCATATTCCAGCTGTGTCTTAAGTTTTTAGTTGTTTTCCTCACCCTAGCCGAGTTGGTTTTGTGCCTAAACCTTACCACAACTTAACAACAACACTACCACAACACAAAATTGAGATCTGAAAGGTAATAAAAACTTAAAGTTTTTATGTATCCACTACACATGAAACATACAAATTTAACATACTAGTCCATACCCATTGAATACAGCATACCATACCATGACTTACCATGTGTTCCCACCAAACACGATGAACGCGATTTACTCGCGCGAGTAAATGAAAATTCATCGCGCTACTTGCTCAAGTTTGGACGCTGGGCCATTTATGTAAAATTCGCGTTATCGCGTCAGACGCGCGAGTACGAGCCCACCCATTTTCACTAGATGAGATCACCACAATCGCTGCACTGTACCTGCTCTGGAGGTCCCAGATTCGTCTGAGGGCCAAACGCCGCCGTCGGTTCTGGGTGCATGATACCCTGCGGAGGCGCACTGAGCTCGGCGAGTTCCACCGTCTCCTACAGGAGCTCCTCCTGGACGACGGTCGGTTCCAGCGGTACTTCAGGCTGATTGGGGCCTAGTTTGAGGACCTGTTGGTGAGGGTTGGCGCCAGGATTTCCCGGCAGGACACCAACTACAGGCGCTCCATTTCAGCTGCGGAGCGCCTGTCCATCTGTCTCCGGTGAGTAGCAGTTTATTGTTGTGTCAAAATCAGTAAATATTCACTGTATCTAGCAAGTCATCCGTCGGCTTATCTGACACTATAGTGGTATGAACGCACATTTTGCTGTGATTCAATTTCAATAAACGGATCAAAAGTATAATAATGTAATAACACACATCATAACACACCGCAGTGATGAGTTTCTCCTCCATCTTGGCATCAACAACTGAACATCAGGGCGTCAAGACGTCACTGATGTCATGATGCCAGTGACATTGGGAGAATCTCAACGCTGATTGGCGGTTGCGGCACAGCGTCACGCTCCCATGACCCTCTACCACTGTGCCAAATTTCACATGGATTGACCAAGTCAGTGAGAAGAAACAGACACACACACAGACACACAGAAACACAGACAGATTTTTTGTCATTATATAGTAAGATGCTCAATTTGCAGGATGTACACTGCCACCATGTATTCTGGTGATTGAGGTATTTTCCCACCCCTGGAGGTACAGTAGCCAGCTTCTTCTCAGTTGTTGCCACTAGATGACACCTGCTAGTCACCCTGCAGCAGGAATTTCAAAATAAAAGTACTCTGCTGGAAATTTGCTACACTGAAAACAAATGCAAACTTTTTTTTGTGTTTGACATTAAAGAAAAGATTCACATGTGTTATCAATGCATGACTCACACAGCTGTGACCCTCATTCCACTTTAAACCACTGAACCACTGTATCTGTATTTTCCGCAATGTCATTGTGGTGTCCACATCCACTCTCCCACCTGCAGGAAATGATGCCAAAACACACACTTTACGAAACAGCAGCAACTGCTCCATCCAGAGAAAGCTGGACTGACCAACATTACATTTTTCTTTCTTCTCATCTATTTGGTGTGTGTTGGTATTCAAGCATCACCATCGCCCAGGATGGTATACATCAGTGGGATGTGTGCAGTTTACTGACTGGCAGGATTTCCCAAACCTCCTTGCACACATCCAAACACACGCCTTCACCAAAGTAAAAGGGCAGTATAAATTCTACATCTGATCTCACACGCACACACACACACACACACACACACACACACACACACACACACTCCAGTTCAAGTGGATGTACAACAGAATTTCCTCTCTTACTGTCAGCTCACAGTAAAATCCACAGCTGCCCTTTTTCTGATGAATAACCCCACTCAGACCTTTCCAGAGTAGTGTGTGTGTACTCACTCCAACTCGAGCTAAATACTGCTGAGTGTTTAGACCTTCACATGCAAAACTCTTCACCATCCTCTCCTCCGTCCTGTTTCTCCTGCAGCGAAGAGATTGATGGTTGTTTGGTTTGTGGTCACACATCAGCAGGATCTGTCAGCACCAAGGATGATAAACTAATCTCTTCAGCCTCCTCTCTGGGCTTTCCCTCTAAGCGTGTGTGTATGAGCGTATATTTGTACAGGCTGTATCTCTGCATGTTTCAGTGTCCTGTGACAGCATGTTGTGTCTTTGTGTGTTTCTGGGAGCATGTGCTATCTCTCCGCATGTGTCGGAGTTACCTTAATCTTTATGTGTGTGTCTGAGGATGTGTGTGTCTTTCCCAGGCATCCCACACCACGTGGGTATTCAACCCATTACCTCCCACCGACCTGGCAACCCTGTTAGCAACTCTGCCATGCAGTGAATGAGCCAGCAGGCCTGTAATGTTTGCGGTGAACCTCAGGAAGGAAATTATACTGGAGTTGGACTTGTTGATAGAACACTTGTCTTCATCAGATCTCATAAGCTCTGACTGTGTGTGTGTGTGTGTCCAGCCATTTGTGGTGGAGTGTTTCCTGTATGCGTGAATGCTCGTCTTGTGTACACGACTTTCCTCCACATGTTTGTATGTGTGTGTAAATATATATCTGTCGTTGTGTAGGTATTTGTGGTTTAGTGTTTCCTGTACGTGTGAATATGCGTGTTATGTGTTAAGTGTTTCATCCACGTGTATACACAGCCCTGTGTGTGTGTATGTTAGCCTCTAGTTCCCCTGCTGATCCCCCTAGCTTCCTGAATCAAACGGCCCCCTGGATTCCTCACATAAATCTGACGGGCGGGTTAAAGTGAACCTAAATAAAATGGTTGCTTCTCTCGGGTGGAAGAGGGGATTCGTTGGCGTTAAGAGATGGGGAGGTCGCACACAGGAAAAGGAACACAGACAGGAAAGGGAGGGGGTGACATATAGGGATGCATTCATTCACTCCCTGACTTGTGGAATTTTTAGCGCAGGGGAATTTAGCAAAATGGAAATTTAATGGGAGTGTACATCCCCTGTGAATGAGTGAGTGTGTGTGTGTCAGTAATCAATATAGTAGATCTACACCAAGACAAATTCCTTCATCATTTATTATTGTTGCTTACTGAGAGTGATGTTAAGGAGCTTGACTTTGCTGTGCTGTAAGATGAACTAAAATGATTTACTAAGGTCAAAGTAGTCATGGAGAAAATATTCCATTGCATAAAGAAGACATGCATTTAAATACGTATGAATAAAATAATTTTAAATAATATAATGAAATGCAATGAAATGTACATGTAACAAAACAAACAAAAATACTACATACAACTGTAAAAGAAACACAAGAACACGTCTGAGTGACCCTTGTGCCCGCTTTCCAAGAAGCATAATGTTTAAAATGAAACATGAAGGTTTTTCACAATTCTGCTGATAACAGCATCTCCAGCAAGTCCTAAATAATTAATTTGTTTGTTGTTTAGGTATGATGACTCACCGCATCCTCATAAAATGGTTTGCATGCTATCTAACAAATTAGCACCACACGGCTGATGATACATACTTAACATAAGGTCCCTACCTAACATAAAGTTCCGTAGATGAGGTTTAGGCAAGTAAAGTTACACTGGTTAGCTTTAGGAAAAGAAACATGGTTGGGCGTCTTTAGGTTTAAGCATGTTAAGTTTCTTAGGTTAGGCTTAGAGCAAGTGACAAAGTGTCTTAAAATAACTCAAAGTTCACTTGGTTTAACACAGTTCCAAAAACTGATCTCCTGGGGGAAAGTCCTGTGTTTTGTGACCCATCCGCCACCCCTACCTGCCTCCTTATGTGGACTACTTCCTTGTTCACTCCCATCAGTGCTTTGGTCAAGTGATCGCAGGTTTAGCAAATACACGGGTTATACATAATTACTGGCTCATGATTATGTGGGATATGCATATGAATTTAAGTGCATTTCTTTTCATAGCTATACATATGAACAGTGCACAACACAGTCTGGAGGACTTTGTCATTGCCTTCCAAAAGTCATATGATGATTATGAAAATGACTCACATGATGTTTTTTCAATCTGCTCCCATTATCATTGAGATTTGGTTAAGAATACTAAAACTACTGGGTTAAGGTTAAGGGGAGATTGTGGTCATGGAAGGAACAGCACTAGCTGTTGGTTGGAGACTGATACAGCTGCGATGTTTGGTGTCAATGTGACATTTAATGCCCAACCACTCATCCCAACCCCAAAGAGATTTTGCTTTGTGTCAAATAAAAATAATAATTATTATTATTATTAGTAGTAGTAGTAGAAGAAGTATGACTATTGCTAAAATTATAGAAAACTAGTCCATACCCATTGAGTGCACAGTTGCCCTCTAGCTCTTGCTCTCTAGCACCCCCATTTTGTTTGATCGGGTCAATAATGGAGGGGTCCCCTCAGATTATGTGTGGTCAAAGGTGCGTGGTGATTGGTGAAACCCTTGAGATGTTATACACCTTTATGTGATGAGCCACGCCCTCAGCAATAAGTTTTCCAAGTTTTGCCAAGAGGGAACTTTAGATATTGGTCCCTAGATTATGTTCACCGAGTTTCATGCAGATCGGTCACACTTCCCAGGAAGAGATCGATTTGAAGTGTTTTTCAAAAGATTCAAAATGGCAGAAAATCTATATAACCGGAAGTTATGGGTTCTTAGGCAAATTTGCAATTTCAATCGGTTGCTATAGCGCCCCCCCTTTGGCCAATTGATGTAATATTGCTTCATTCGCATCCTCCCATGACCCCCTACCACTGTGCCAAATTTCACATGGATTGACCAAGTCAGTGAGGAGAAAAACGTGGAACAGACACACACACAGACATTTCGTCATTATATAGTAAGATTAAAGCATTGTAAGTATTTGAACAAATGACTTATACAATTCTGTTGAATCCAAGTGAAATAAAAAAAGATTTAAAAAAAATAAATAATTTGTTTTTGATTTTTGATTGTGCATTTGGTGGCCCAGTGGTGTGGTGGTTAGCATTGTCCCCTCACAGCAAGAGGGTTCCTAGTTCGAAGCTGGGGTGGTCCATCTGTGTGGAGTTTGCATGTTCTGCCTGTGTCAACATAGGTTTTCTCCTGATACTCCGGTTTCCTCCCACAGTATAAATGCAGGTTAGGTTAACTGGTGACTCTAAGTTGTCCGTAGGTGTGAATGTGAGAGTGAATGGTTTTCTGTCTCTATGTGTCAGCCCTGTGATAGTCTGGTGACCTGTCCAGGGTGTACCCCACCTCTTGCCCAATGTCAGCTGGGACAGGCTCCGACCACCCTGCAACCCCAACAGGGTAATCAGCTACTGAAAATGAATGAATAAAAAAGTTGCAAGGTGCAGACCACCAGGACCAGTTTGGGGTTCAGCATCTTGCCCAGCAACACTTGGAACACGTGGACGGGAAGAGCTAGGGATCAAACTGTCAACTTGCTCTCACTGGATGACCCGCTCTACTTCCTACTAACACACTGACCGTCCTACTAGTGTTTTTAATGCTATGGAACTCAACTTACTCAACAGTTACAGACAAAAACATTTAAAGTACCCTTCTTAAACCTACGTTATTGAAAAAATCACAAATAGGAATATGAAGTGATCTGCCAAAAGTGACCTCGCAGTTTTATCGGTGCAGCCATCATTTACCTTGGCAGCGTATCAAACGAAACATCTACATGACATAACAAAGGCTCAAAGCTTTTCTCCCACCACCGTCAGCTCGTCTCCTTTCTCAGTGCACCATCTGATATAGGTTTCAAGCCAAACCATAACGCACAAAGCACAATACACCACAAAAAAACAGATATAGAGCCCCAACAGTAGCCTCCTTGTCTTCCTCTGTGTTTACATGCTAGCTTCCTGTGTCCCAGTTAATCAGTGGGATCTGGGTGTCTGCCTGGCTCAACGCTGGATAGAAGGAATAGACTAAACTACTGGAGGAGTGTTATTCATAATCACAGTGGTGCAATAACAAACTACCATCCTAAATTATACAAAGGGCCAGACTAGTTGCTCATTATCTGGCATGCAGTGAGAGGCGACATTACTGCATGAAGGAAAAATGTCTCCAACCTTCATTCACATTTCTCCAAAACAGTGAGGTAAACTTATTTTTACTTTTTAGCTCTACCAGCAATCCTCTGTCTGTCTTCCCACACCATCACCTCCGAATGCAAAATATTTCAAGATAATCTCCTAAATCTCAGTGACTGCTGCCTATCTTAATTTAGTTTTCACCAGTGTCCAGTTGTTGCCTCTCTCGCTGATTTATCAAGCAGATTGAAAAATAATGGCTCCCACTGATCTCAGCTTTGTGCGAAGATTTGTCTTGCAGATTCCACAGCTGATTATTTAGCCAGGAGGAGGTCAGGGCGTGTGTCTGCTTGTCTGCCTTCGCTAAACTGTGTGGCATTTTTTTGTTTGCTTTTGTCTCTTCCTTGTGTACGTCTGTGCGTATCTCGATAAGGATCTCCCATCATTCCACACTTTGTTTATTTGAGATGAAGGCTTCCTGTGCTTGTGGGGGGCACTGGGTTCTTTTCTATATAGAGATGTGGTACCTTACAGGGCAGATCTGCAGGCTGTTTATTACTTGTCGGACTAATGACACAATCAGAGTTTCAGGGGGTTATGTTTTCTGTCAACAAAACATTCCTTCATGAGTCTTTTTTTAAGTCTTTTTGAGCCATGAAAATCTTTTTTTTTTCCAAAAAATTGGAAAAATCTGCAATTATGGATGGACTGTGTTCTCAGTGATGAGTTCAGTGTTTTACTGTGATTGAAATTTAAATGAATAATGATTTTAAGAAACCAAAATGATACACATGTAGTCGTTATTCATGAAAATATGATGGGAATTATGTGTTTATTTGGAATTATAAATTTAACATTCATTGTGGTCATTGGAGCAAAACAGGAGAAGAAACCCAGAAATTTAATTGTATTTTTTTTAAAATGTATGTACTCCTGTGTTGCTTGAAGTTGTACTGTCTGCATTGGATTTGACAATTACTCCATTAGGCCTATGCGATTACAACAGTACATCAGCAATCTATGCTGTTATTTGACATTTGATTAACATTGTGTTATATGTCATAGCCTTGAAAAGGAAATACACACGTGACAATTAAATGTTTAACAGTTACACCCAAAACCCAAATGATGTCTCAAAACATGAGCTCCATTGTGACTGTTTAAGGAGGCAACAGATAGCATCTTTTCCTAAATATATCATTATGAAAATAATGTGGGTTGCACAGGGTAGTGACCACAGTAAAATCAGACTCAGCGTTTACATAGGTTACTTAGTGGCTTTGCAATCTTTGCAATAAGCTTTAATAAGCCAAAATTTCGCTGAAAAAATCTGCTTTACGGCAGGAAACGCGTCATGTATTGCGAAATTGGTCGGTCAGCCAATCAGGGACTGGAGCTGGTCCTTATGAGGAGTTGGGCATGAGATAGTTGAGTCATGAGCACAATGGCAGACGGACAAAGTTTGGAAACAAGTGAAAAACGGCCTAGCAAAAGAAAACAAGCTCCTCTGTCTGAGGAGGCAAAGAAGAGCAAAAAGGAGAGTGATAAAAGAACAGGAAAAACACGAGTAAACCTCAGTCAGGCATTCAAGAGATGGAGGGAGCTCCGTGACCAAAGAGGCTTCAAAACCGATGTCCAGCTAGCTTTCTTTCTAATGGATCAGTAAGTAACACGGCTAAATGTTAGCTAGATGAGAGAGGACTGTACTGTACTGGCTGCTAGTTCATTCCTAGCTGGCCAGCATCGTAAATCACCGCAACCAGTTACCAGGTAGACATATACATAGAGGTATACCAGTGGCTTTACAGCCTGCATTTTATTGATTATCTCTGATCCCCACGGTCAATTTGGTCGTTGCGACAGTGCAACGCAACACCACTGACGCTAGGTGGCGCCAAGCGAAAAAAAACGAATCCTATCTGTTGCCTCTTTGAATAAAATCTGTTTAAACTGCAAAGATGTGTGATTACTGTACTTTATTTTAATTCACAGTATATGAGTTGTGCAAAATCCTTAACTATCCACACCGTTTTCATTTGAAGTCCAAGTACAAGGCTTAAAATTACCTTTTATTCCAGTCTGTGCATACTAAGTGTCCGCACATATGCACTAGTACTTGTCATGTTTGTAGGCATGTAAACTTGCACTTTGCACTGTTGTTAGATATCTTCAAGAAATACTTTATCCCCAAATTACCCATAGTACATCAATGAGGCTTTTAGGTTTTTCTCGCATGTCTCTGGTGAACAAAGAATCCAAAATAGGAGAAAATTCTTGATGAATTGAACTCTCATTTATCCAGTCAGTTATTCCCAAACTAACAGCCCTTTCCAATGGGATCTAAAAGTGACACTTATCTATGCTCTCTTCAAAGCCAGACTGCTGGTCTACCGGTTGGATGGTTAATTTGCTGGTTTGATACTTAGTTTGTGTTTTTGTGTGATTCTGGTCTTTTAAAGGGTAGGTGCCGATTCACCATTCCTCACAATAACACAAACAAACTATTGATCAATGCAGTGGTAGACCAGCAGCTCCTATGATCAGCATGGTAAAATCACATTTTTGTCAATGGAGTCTGGCTTTGAAGAGAGCATAGCTAAGTTTCAATTTCAGTACAGTCTTAAATAGTAAGGTTTTAGCAAAAAGGGTTAGGGTTAGGGTTGGGAGCATGCTTTTGGAAAATATTGAACATATGACTGGAGAGTTGTGTGAGACTTTGTAAATAGATGCTTTAATATTGTTTTCCATTTGTTAAATGTGGACCCCTTTTACTTCATCAGAAATTTTCTTTGTTTTGGATTCTTCATTCACCGAGGCATGTGAGAAAAGTCTCTTCATGAATTCAGCGTAACACGGAGTAAGTAATTGATATGCAAATCATCATTTGGGGGTTGAAGTATTGCTTTAAAGCTATAAGCTTAAATCAGTTTTGTAAATTTTACATTGGTAAAAAAAGAGAAAATATGCTTTAACACCTGCATTTCAAATGAGGTTGATGAGTCCATGTTTTACTCATTCACTGGCACTCACACTCACTTATGCACACACACACGTACACACACACACACACACACACACACACACACACACACACACACACTCACTCTAAATTTCCTAAACCAACATGTTTTTGACCTGACGATGACATCCATTAGAGGAACTCTCAGAGTTAAGGCCTCCCTGGTTGATCCTGACATCCATTTTACTTTCAGCTCAGGTATGTGGCACTCCACATTGGGTTGTTAAAGAGGTTTTTAAGTGTGTGTGGGTACGTGTGTTTGTGTGTGTGTGGTGTTGTTTGATAGGGATTTCTGGTTTTGAGCTACCCTCTCGTCGCGCTCCGCTGCTTCTTTGTGTGCTGCCTGAGAGGGGAAGCAGCAATGGAGGGAAAACTGACAGAGAGGTGGAGGCGGTGGTGTTGATGGTGAGGAGGTCAGCTCTCAACCACTTCAACACAATAAACAGAAAGCTCTCTCTGCTGCTGCTCTCAGACAAGAACCCCCTAATGCACACCTACCACAAAACACAATGAGCATTATATTGCTAAAAAAGGAGAAAAGAATCTGTTGCTAAATTTGATTCTTGTTTGAGTATTTTAAAAGTGTGCTGTTGTGTTTTTTTCTGAAGGAGTTTTTAACCTTAAAATAATATCCTCCTTGTGAACCAACATACCTTTACAATGTGCTTGCTTTTAAGGCTCTGACACACCAAGCCGACAGTCGACCACCGGTCAAAATTGACCAATTGGTGAGCGTCTGCCACCCTTGTAGGTGCGTGTGACCTGCACTGTTGCCCCTGGTCAGCCCCGTTGGCTTTTTCGTTGTTTTTTTTTTGGTTGATTCAACATGTTGGATCAGCATCAGCAGCTGCAGAGCCTGTCAGCTCAGCGCACAAGTAGAGAAACGGAAGTGAGGAAAGTAAACAAAGAGCTAAAGTCGAGAGGGAGTGAGACCAAAACAAACTTGTTACATATGGTAAGATTATTTTTCTTTAGCTATTGAGCTCTTTAGCAGAAACGTTTGTGATGTAAATGCTTAATTCTGTCAACACTGCTTCATGTTGTTAATGTGCTAACTGGCTAACTAACATCAAAATGTTCTTACTGTTTCCTTTTTGAATGAGGAATACAGTCTACCACCGTCTGCTTGTGTGAAGAGTTACTTCCTCTCACGCAGCACAGAATGTACATGCTGGTTGCCTGTTGGCTAAAGTCTTCATGATGTGTTCATGTGCAAGACAGGGCAACGTCAGGCGACGCAGCAGGGGGCCTTCATTGCCGTTAAATCTCTGAAGATGGTTTGGTATGTCAGGGCTTTTTACAGTAGACAAGACAAAGCTAATATCTAAAGTATTATATTTTAAAGCATGGTGATAGACTATATTTTACCAAAAGAAGGTAAACCTAAGACAGTTATGATAAAGAGGAGACAGAGCACACCATGCAGTGTATTATACGACCTGACGTTGGCTAATGTGTTGCTAATACAATATTCAAGTGCAGCATACAAGTAACAGCAGGGCTTTGCTCTTGTGGACTCTGTGTGTACTGTGTTGTACTTCCAATGGAGACGTGATGTTGTTCCTTTACTGATTACATTTTTCTTTTCTTGGCATGAGCGGCAATGTCACTGAGGGGGGGGGGGGGGGGGGGGGGGTGGATAGCATGACACCTAGACGAGACACTTGCCAAGCTGTAGACCACTGCAGAACCTAAAGAAACCAAAACAGTGTTTTAGTAACTTGTCAAAGCGATCTGTAGTTTTTTTCAGTGGCTTTTTAGCAACCAAAATTTGGTGTTTTTCATGACCTGTTGCTGTTTTTCCATGAAAAGTGATTTTTTGTTTAGAGAGACATCTCTGCATTTTCAGCCGGAATAGTGCCACAAAAAGCAAGTATTGTATGACCTTTTGCTAAAGATCCAAAACCAAGCAGCTTTTGTTTCTAAACCTAACCACACATGAACCAGAACATTGTTGAAATCTAAGGAGACACAAAAATGTCAACCCATCTGCTGCATAATAACATAAAAATGTAACATATCCATGATTTGCAGAAATGTACAGTGCCAACATTTTTCCTGTCGTTGGGTTTGTCTGCATACGCAACCTAAACACATGTAGTCCTGTATACTGTACACACTTTGCATCCCTGTGTGTACACGGTGAACAAGTATTTCTTTTTGATGCCATGTGTGTATGAGCAACAAATATGAGCACAAACTGAATGTGAAGCTATATTAACAATTTGAGTTTACATATTTGTGCATGTGTTAGCAGATGCACTGTTCAGCTCAGTTATGTATGTTTCGAGATGTTATAATGCACACCATGACCATGTAAAGTCCTACAGCCATGAGCCTGAGTGCGTGTGTGTGCGTGTGTGTGTGTGTGTGTGTGTGTGTGTGTGTGTGTGTGACCATGTGCTCATACACTCACTGTCAGCCGAAGCTTCGATCTGCTTCGCTGTGCCCATGCGGAGCTGCTGTGTGCATGCCTTCGGCTCTGCTCGCATCCTGTTTATCTTCCAGCAGAACCTGTTGCGAGCAGCTCACTAATTGCCATGGGACAGTGCCAAGCACTCCAGTGACAGATGTTTCAGCTGGATGGTGGCTAATGAAGATCAGCTGGAAAACATCCATTGGGCTATCCTCTTGAGGACTCTCATGATTCATTATGCCTGCATTTATGCCAGAGGCCACTGGATCCACATTATCAGCCAGCACAGATCCCAGTAAATTTGAAGGCTTAGCCATGCAATGAGCTGAGGGCTCCTTATTTAGATGATTAGTGTGTTATTGACACATTTTGTATTCAGTGGCAGTAATATTGTCTTTTAATTAGGCGGTCATTGCTGTTATTGGTTTTCCAGTTAATACCCTTTGGCAGTTTAGCATTTAATGACATTTATCCATTGCTGGAGAAAAAAAAGTGGTGTCATTTCCAAACTGTTTGTAAAACAATAGCTAATAGAGTAGTGTTACTAAAAGTTGTAATCCAAGATGTTCTTTAATTAATCTGTCATTATTATATACATTAGTATTGTGAAGTATTTACAGTGACTGGAGCAATTCTCCATAATCTGCTGTTGACAAATGTTGAGCAGTACTTTCAGGTCAAACCTCTCTGGCATTGTCTGCTGACAGTGCCAAAGCTGTCTAACTAAGATATTTGTATTCACATTGTATAGCTGGCCAACACCTCAAAAACACGTCATGCTTGCTGTAGATTGAACACACGGTATGTTCTGTTAAAATGTGCTGTTAAAAAGTAGCTGAACAAATTAAACAAATCATCACATGTATCATCACTTGGATTAGCTGGTTACTTGGTTTAGAATAAAGCTAGACTCTTTCTCCAGGCTTTAACAAAGGAAACAAAATATTCAGACTCCCTCTGAAACCCATCTCAGGCATTCATGATCACCTCACTGAGAGGAAATCTTACTAAAACACACATTTATGACATATAGATTCATGGCCTTTTTTTTCCCCATTTCCCATTTCAAACCAGCTCATTAGTCCTCATTATTATCACCCGTGGTTAGCGAGGTGGCGAGGCAGCCATACAGACGGCACTCAAACCGGACAGCTTCAATAACTGTCAAAGCTCCACGAGCGGAGCATGTATGCTAATCACCCCAGAGAATACAGCCAATTGATTCTAATTGGTTTGCTTCCAATGGCGGAGAGACGGCCAAGGGGTTACTCTCAAGGTTCAGCTGAATGGAGGCAGGTCTAATCCAGCACACAATGAGGCATATGGGACTGTGTCTTTTGCAAATCTGTGGACAGAATAAGGACTAAAGCCTGAGGTTCTCTTCTCTAAGGGGGCTTACGCTGAATGGCTGGGAGTGGCCTGGGAGCCTGGACGCATAATTGACGCGCTGCCTTCCTGCCAGTGTGTAAAACATGAATGAATTAATTATGGGGTGGTAAAAAAAGAGAGTAGAGTATCAGACAGATGTTGATAAATGGGTGGATGCATAGAAAGAGAAATAAATGATTAGAAATAGGTTCAAGTTTGGTTCTCAAAATTCTCTTGAAACAATTGCTACTGGATATGTAACCTATATGTCTAAAGGTTTATAATATAGTATATTATAAAGCGTACATACGCACTATTATATCATTGGCACCAATATTGCTCAAAATTTTGACAACATCTCCCATTAGAGCTGGGGTAGGTAGTTTTATTTTTCGCCATTGGGAAAAAAAAGTCCCGTGAAGGCAGACTTTGGCCAATCATAGATCATTTCAGAGAGGAGGCTAACTACTGGCATTTCTATGCAGATGCATGTGCATGTCCCCTTAGTGAAAGTTTAATTTAATGCTGAAAAATCCTGCAGAAAAAGTTGCTATTCCAGCACTGGCAACGACGACCTACACTGCAAGCAACCCATAAAAGGTCGACTGACTTATCAAAGTGGGAGACATAAGGAGAGTCAATAAACACCATAAAATAGATGTTAATATCGGAGAAGGATATTAATCTGAGATGGAAAGAAAATGTTGCTAATAGTTAACCCTTCTGCTAAGAGCCAAAGGCTCAGCTGCAAATTCACATTCATGTTCATGCAGCTAGCTAGAGCCTGGAATCACAGTATGTCTTCTCAAAGGGCTTTACAGGTCCACAAGTTTTCAAAGAATAACCAACAGTAATTCTCATAAAACTATCGCTATATAACGGCATTGGGATCACAGTCACAATCAGGATGACTAAAATGAATGACTGGTACTCGGTTAGCTGCATGAAACGTGTGCGTATGCCTGTGCTCGTGGGAGGGGCTTCGGCTGTATTTTCAATTTTTTTTTTTTGCTTTGCCTTTGCCAGAAAACTGCCCACCCCAGCTTTAAGGCCGAGGTCAGATTGACAACGGTGTGGCCAGAGACACAAGGGCCTTCATTAGTCTAAGCATGTTCCTGCAAGTACTGGTAATATATAAACAAACTAGGATGTTCAGGTTGATCAAAATACAGGACGTTTATAGGCCTACACCTTTGAGTCAGTATTTAACAAAATTTTAACAACATTACAACATTTTTCCCCTGTGTCGATGTTTGATTTGATTATTTTTATGTATTTAATTATTTCTTGGTTTATCTGACAAGAAAATTGCACATTAATATACATTGCTGTAAATGCACTAAAGTTCGCCAAAAGGCTAGTCATTCTAAAAAAAGAATAAAGTAATACTTGCAAGACAGATACTGACAGAACAGACAAATAAGCATAATGCAACACATGTGTGACGGATGTGACGATGGTTTACAAGATAAATGAAAAATGAATTAGATTGGATTTTTTTTTTACCCGTGCTATCGTCATAACCCCAGGGATGGCAATGCCGGTCTGTCAGTTGGTCTACCACTTTGGTCTACACCAAAATATCTCCACAATGTTACGACAGATTAAAGGGATGCGGGGGGTGCGGCCGCACCCCCTCCCATCCGCACCCCAGCCTCTCTACCCACTGCATTACGCTTTAAAAAAATAAAGAATCTGAGTTAAAACTCAATTTGTCTGACTTACATTTATCTCTTTCATATCATTAATGCATAGATCTATGCTTTTGATGTGATATGCAGCCTGCCTGACTACATACAGTAGCCTTGGCATCCAGGATGTTGTGTCTATCCTGTAAACCTTGCAGCCCCAAACCCGCTCCATGCTGTCGGAGGTGGAGAAGCTCATTAAGCTCTTTCTGGCCCTGCCCATATCTGTCGCAGCATCCGAGCGCTCTTTCTCAGCCTTGTGCAGGCTGAAAACCTGGCTGTGCAACACCATGACGCAGGAGAGACTGCACATTTGGCCATTATGAACGCTTACAGTGACCTTATGGATGAAAGCGATGTCTCGACCCTGCTTAAAATCTTCATCAGTAGGTCAACTGATAGAAGGTCCACTTTTTGAAATGCATGCAAGCCCTGAGTCAGGAGCGCAGACTTTTCTTTTTTTCATTCAAGGTTACAAATAATGCTATGTTCCTTAAATGGCTTGATTTAGTTATCAAAGTTTCATTTTCTTAACAATAAAGATGCCGTGTTCATCCATTCTAGTTCTCTTATAACTACATGTTATTATAAAATAACTTCAAATCAAATCCTTAATCATTGATAAGTGTGCGTGCTTCCCCCGCCCCTCCCAACAAAAATCCTGCCCCCCTCTCAGAAAATAGTTCCGACGTCCATGGATAAATGTGAACTTCATGGCGGTGCTAGAGAAAAGGTTAGAGTTACCATGAATGTCTCTACAAAATTTAATCTTAAAGGGATAGTGCACCCAAAAATGAAAATTCAGCCATTATCTACTCACCCACATGCTGATGGAGGCTCAGGTGAAGTTTTAGATTCCTCACAACACTTGTGGAGATCCAAGGGGAGAGGGGGTAGCAACACAACTCCACCTAATGGAGGCTTACGGCGCCCCAGATTCAAATGTCCAAAAACACATAATTGAAACCACAAAATATCTCCATACTGCTCGTCCGTAGTGATCCAGGTGTCCTGAAGCCCCGATATAAAATGTAGTTTGGATCTCCCCAAGTGAAGTGACTTCACCTGAGCCTCCCTTGGCATGTGGGTGAGTAGATATTTGCTGAATTTTCATTTTTGGGTGCACTATCCCTTTAAGATTAAATTTTGTAGAGACATTCATGGTAACTCTAACCTTTTCTCTAGCACCGCCATGTTCACATTATCATATTTAGTGAAAAGTTTATTACATAGCCTCATACAGCGGTACGTAAGATATCTTACCAAAAGTTACACACAGTTTGTATGATATCTAAGAATTAGTGACATGATATCTTACGAATAAATGCCCCTAGTGGTAAGGTTAGGTTTAGAAAAACATAGTGGTTGGGCATCATACGTAATGTGACAATGGGATGTTACATGTGTAGGCCTACAAATCTTAGAAATAACTTAACACTGACTTTTGGTTTCACACGGGACATAAACCCCAGTCTCCTAAGCCAAAGTCCTGTGTTTGTTTCACCCATCTGTCCACCCTAACTTGCTTTTGTCGCTCTTTATACTACGTGACCTGAGTTATACTTTGCTCCCCTTATATGATGGCGGACAGCCTGCAGCACATAGGTCACATGATCACAGCCACATGCCTCATGAGGTTATAAACTAATTCTGGTGCATTACTTTTTATAGGCATACGTACGAACAGTGAATGAGAACAGCCTGATGGCATAGATGTCCATGAAATTTGGGAGACCAATGCATGTCCCCTATGGGAGGACTTGTTATAACTTTGGCCTCAATGTAAAGAATGAAGCAGCTGTGTTTTTAGATGCAGTGCTACTGTCATGCTACTGTCGGTCTAAACAAGGCCTTACTCTTCCAGTATCTGCCATTTCAACAAAACCTTGAATACTTTAGTATCTACTATTTACTCTGGCAAAGCAGCACCCTCATTCTGTTTTGTGCCATCATGCAGTCCAGCATTTTTCTCTCCAAACTAAATCCGTTGGTTCACACTGTAAGATGCCAATGCAAAGGTCATGAGTGTGTCTCAGTCTGTATTTCATAAATCAGTCTGACTGAACTAAAGAGAAGTGTGAAGAAGAAAGTTGAAACGCAGGGCATAGCACCTTTTAATATTCATGCAGCTCCTTCAGTCTGTGTCCATACAGATGTTATCCTACCAGCTACACCAAAATCCATAATGACCTCATTCATGCCGATTCCAAAAGAAAAGAGAAGCCAAGCCGATCTCTCCCAGTTTGTCCATTGTCAGGAGGCTATTAGTGCTCTGGTTTCCTGGTCACATTTGAAGAGAGGGTATTGGTTTTCACTGGAACCCTGGCCTCTGCGGTGCAGGTGCCCCACAGATTTAGTTTCATGCCCTTTATGCGAAGCACTTGCCATCTGCTTGATCTGACTTTGTAGGCAGGTCTGATGGTTGTGAAAGAAATCTTCTGCTCAACTTTCAGATTTGTGTGTGTGTGTGTGTGTGTGTGTGTGTGTGTGTGTGTGTGTGAGCAAAGAGAGAGTGAGAGAGAGAGGAAAACAGTAAGCAAAGAAAATATCTGGAAATGGTGAGTGTTTCACTGCAGGAGAAAAGACACCTTCATTCCTGTGTAAAAAAAAAAAAAAAAAATCTCATGGTCGCATCGTTTTGTTCAGCTACTTTGACCCAAAAATGGTCTGTGGAAACAAAGTCACAGACAAACTATTTCAGACGTACATTTCTCTGAACGGTATCCTTGCACACCCCTTCCTCTCACCTACTTGAAAACATCCCCCAGATGACAAAAAAACTCAGCACTCCGACAGTATTCCAGTCAGAAGACAGAACAAGCTTTGGAGGAAGATCACGCAAGACAGTTCTTCTAGGGCGAGGAATTTAAAGCATCCAGCGATGTGTACAGCGTCAAGCAGAGCGCCTGGGGGGGCGAGATGGATGCCAATCTCCCTGCTGTTTTGTCACGCTGTTCCTCCTGTCAGCAGACAAAGCTGCCACAGATACAGCATGTATATGGAGACTGACACTTCTCGCTGTGGGACTTAGGTAAACACAACACGCACCTGTATGATTGACGCCGTGATGCTTTTGCCTGGTTGCCTCTGCGAACCACATGAATGTGGCAGAAGTGTGCACTGTACAGACACCTACACTGCCTTGGGAAGAAGTCTGACTCAAATGATGTTTCACAGGGGATCATCAACCTCTTCATGTGCTATGGAGACGATGGCAATGATGATGATCAGCTCCAGTTACCCCCATGATGAGCTGATTATTGCATCTCAGCCAATGGTTGTTGGTGTCCCACGTGGGTGTACATGTAAAGTAACACGAGCTACAGTAAACTACAGGTACGATGAATCCCACAAAATCCCTTGTTACCAACATGGCCTGGATTGCATGAGCTGAAAAATATTCTGCAAGTTTCTAACAGATCAGCTGGGTTTGAATTTGACTTGGGACCTCTGCAGCGTGTTACTTGTCTTTCTATGCTTTGTCTATCAAATAAAAGCAAAACAAAATATTCTCCTGTGCTTATTGTCCCACTAACAACTGCCTTAAATCCAGATTTCTTCTACAGTGGAGGGTCATTACTTGGTACAATTATTGATCAACCCAATTGCCAGGATAAATGTTAGCATTGTACATTTCTGCAAACCATGGATAGGTAAATTTCAACAAAGTTATTATTAATGTGTGGTGATAGTTAGGCACAAAAACTGCTTGGTTATGGGGAAAAATTCATGTTTTGGCTTAGAATACCTGGTTTTAGTGGCAGAATTGCACCTGAAAATGCCACCAATGTCTTGCCAAAAACCAACCAGTCTTGTTGTTTGTTGTTCTCAAACAGTGGTCTGCTGCTTGGCAGCGATCTCACCTAGGTCTCATGCCATCCACAACCCCCTTTACCTCCATATGGTAAAGTCAGCTCATAAACTACATCACTTTGGAAATGTTGATATGGTAAGTACAAAACATACAGATGAAACATATTTGTGGTATGCAGACACATACAATGCCAATATTTTTCTTCTGGGGTTTGGGTTATATTGATACATTTAAGGCCTTTGCACACCATGTTTGTATTTTTCATATGCATTTGTTTAATCCATCATCTGATAAAAATCGTTTCGCACTGAAACCTTGCACACCCAGTTCATCTTCATCATCATCCCCCCTGATTATTACTATCTGACCGGTTAAAAGTAGGCTAAGTTATGAAATCATACTGTGCGCCCTGTTCCTCTCTCTTGTTGCAGATGTGTGTCCTGCAGATTACACCAGATTTTCTTCATTCTTTCTTAGTCAAACAACTCTCTCTAGACCTTGACAGATGTAAAAACAAAAAAAACGAACAGAAAATCTAACCTGTTCTGAAAACCTTAGTGCTGGACAAAAGTTTCAGAGTCAGTGTGAAAACATGGTTGACTCGACCTGAGTTCGTATACATTTTTAAACGTGCAACAATGTCAGACGAAAATTCGTACTTGGTGTGCGCAAGCCTTAACTTAGAGCACAAATAAACACATCAATTCCATACCCATCAGAGTCAATTTAAGGATTTACTCCTTAAAGGATAACTTCGGTATTTTTCAACCTGGGCCCTATTTCCCCATGTGTATGTGTGCGTATGATTCATAGGTACAACTCGTTTTAAATTGGTTCAGTATTGAGGGAGGCGGAGCTAAAACGGTAACGGGGGCAAATGCGTCCCGTATAAGTTTGCACATTAAAAGTGCTTTTTTTCGCCACTGACCAGTTCAGATTGCCAGTGTTATCTCTGTAAATAGTATACTAAGCGTTTCCCTGACCCTTCACCTCTGTGAAGCTGTGTGTGACATCATCTCGTGAGAGCTTTGCTTGTTGCCGGAAGAAAACAGAGGA
Organism: Epinephelus moara; assembly: GCF_006386435.1. Classification (NCBI taxonomy): domain Eukaryota; kingdom Metazoa; phylum Chordata; class Actinopteri; order Perciformes; family Serranidae; genus Epinephelus; species Epinephelus moara. Next base: position 29,664,202 of record NC_065526.1, on the reverse strand, counting down.
GCCATGCTGAGCACCGCTCAGAGTGGCGCTGGTTGTCCCGGAGTACAGTTGAGTGTTTTACTGCATCGATTGAAAACAATGGTTTGTGTTTGTGCTTATCCGAATTGCAAGAACAGGATGTCGCGCAACACCCCGTACAGCTTTCATAGGCTGCCTTTGTCGGACGGCGAGATGCTGAAGTTGTGGCTAGTTGTGCTACAAATGGATGCTAACACTCCTGTCCAGACACTGCGCCTTGCAGACCATCGGGTCTGCAGTGCTCACTTCTCCCAAGATGACTACTGCCAGCCGAAGAAGAGAAGACATCCAATCCCGAAACACCTCTTCCTCAAGAAAACGGCTGTCCCATGAGTAGAGAGAGCTACAGACACAGTGGAGCAAAGCTCTCGCAAGATGACGTCACACAGCCCAGAGGTAAGGGAAACGCTTAGTATACTATTTACAGAGATAGCACTGGCGATCTGAACCCGTCAGTAGCGAAAAAAAGCACTTTTAATGCGCAAACTTATACGGGACGCATTTGCCCCATTACTGTTTTAGCTCGTTTCGCGGCTCCTGGTTGCATCCGCCTCCCTCAATACTGAACCAATTTTAAAACGAGTTGTACCTATGAATCATACGCACACATACACATGGGGAAACAGGGCCCAGGTTGAAAAATACCGAACTTATCCTTTAAGAACCGTCCCTGCAGCAAATTTGACAAGTTTTTGATTGCCCTGTCAAATTTCATCCACAAAATTCAGTTGCTGGTAAAAAAAAAATTCAGGTTGGGTTTTTCAGGTTATTTCAATTTGTAGCACAGAAACCAAAAACATTTAGTTTCAGCATTTTAGGGATGCATTTTGACACTGGGGTTTTATCTAAACTAAAAAGACAATCAGGCAATTTTGGTTAAGCTGGAAATGAGCAGTGAGCATTTAGCAGTTACTGTAGTGAAAAGTTTACACAAGTAAAACATGGGTAAGCAGTCCACGTGGAAGAGATGAAGGCGTACACGTGTGAAGTAATCAGAGTATAAGTTACAGGAAAAGAAAGAAAAGATACTTGTGAAAATGGGCGCACCCCAAAGTGAGCAGTAAAATGCAGGAATACAGGGAAATAAAACATGCGGAAGAGAGAGGAGAGGATTTAGAAGACTGCAAATTGATCAGTCAACAGTGGTTTACACTGTGAATCTAGATCAGAAAATATGGAAAAATGTAGAAATCAAGTCTGATTAAATCAGCCACCAAGAGGTGTTAATGAAGCACAAATCAGTGTAGCTGTTGTCCTATTTATCTGAAGCTGTATACTATACTTATCTTTCAGATGTGACAACAGAAATGGGATAAAGCTTTCTTTAAAGTTATGGAAGGTTTTTTTTTTAGTACATCAGCTTGTGTCCAGAAAGCTAATGTTAGATTCAGACTAACAGCTGATGCATGAGGGCATGGTGGGTGCAGACAGTTTGCAGTTGTGTGCCACATTTCAGTGCATGTTGCAGAGTCAGAGTGAGAGCGAGAAGCTGCTACTTCACCACGCTACAGCCCGGCGCATAGCAACCATGTGTTTTTCAGTTTGCATCCTTCTGGAGATGACACAAACTGTCGAACATATGTGCGAAAGGTGCGCACATCGATAGATTTTAAACGTCGCAGGCAACCGCGAAAGCAAAAGTAGCGTGGGAAACGGCAGCGCAAACACACATGGCCATTGCATTTTCTGTCTGAGGGAAGCAACTTGTCAACTTTGGAATGTTGATGCAAAAACAAATGTCAGCACTTAATTGCTTCTACTGTTGGACGAAAACATCGAGATTATGGCCAGTGTGAGAGACGTAAATCAGACATGTTTGGCCTGTCAGCGTGAGTTTGTGTGTCGGTGCATAGCTCATAGTTTGTGGGTGCCTGTACTTGTACAGGTACAGTGTGTGTTTTGCCAGTTTCTGCTCATCTCTCGTTGTGTCGCGTCTCCTGAGGATCCACAGTCGAAAAAAAGTCTCAAAGTAAACACAGACTGTAGCTGAGGTTCAGGTAGGGTTCCAGTGTGGCGTCCAACAAAAACAGAGACAGAATTTACTCCACTTACACCTGGGAACACTTCACTGTGAACCACAGGCTACTCGTAATGACTTTGTCTCAACAGCTTACTGTGAGCCAAACATTTGGTTGGCTCACAAACCTGATAACCTCACACTGTAGAGAAGATGATGTATGTGCAGCAAAAATACCAAGACATAGGGTAGCAGTTCATAGAATTCTAATAGTGGTATAATGGAATGACATAGCCATAACATGTAAATGGAAACTTGGCTTTCTGGGATCTGTCAGCTTATCAGACAAAATACACAGCAGTGACCAGGCACCTAAATATTCCTAGCCCATCAAGGCAGACTATTGCTCAACAGCTGCTTTGATCCTGAGGTCAATGTATCCTTGTACGGTTTGTATGATATCTGACAAATTAGCGCACCACGAATGACTTTAGGTACCTAACGGAAAGCTACATGGCTTAGGTATGGGCAAGTAAAATTATGTAGGTTTGGTTTAGAAAAAGAAACATGGTTGGGTGTCTTTAGGTTCAGGCAAGTAAAGTTATATAGGTTAGGGTTAGGGAGAGAAACACAGTGACGATGTACTTTAAAATTACAATAAGTTTGCTTGGTTTCACGCGGTTCTGAACATCAGCGTCCTTTTGGAAAGTCCTGTGTTATTTGACTTATTTACCACTTCAACCTGTCTCCTTAGGCGGATTTTGGTCTTTATTTACTTTATTTACTTGCTTTCTTTACTTCCATTAGCATTGGTCATGCGATCACAGCTTTATATATCATCCTACAGTTTTACAAGTTTACACTTCACACTGACACTCTGACCTCGTCACATACTGACATTTGGTCATGGACTTTTGATGTCCAGATACAGTGTGTAAGGTAATGTGGGTGTTGGTGGGACACTGTGTCAAGTTTGGCATGTTACATGCATTCTCTATACACTTCCATTTTCACAGGAAAATGTACCGTTGTTCCGTGGTAACATTGCACCAACACACACGGTTGGGTTTAGGCGACAAAAGCATGTGGTTGGGTTTAGGAAAAAAGAACAGGGTTTGGCTTTATAATCTTACAGGAAGTGAACACTGGCCTCCCGGTTGAAAGTCGGTAGTTGTTGGACCCATCCATCACCAATCCAGTCTCCCTTACTCAGACTTTTGTTGCCTTAACTTTTGTTCTTGTGCCACCATGTTTCCCCTGACACCACCAGGCACCGTTACACAAAAATGGCAACTGGCTACGTATCATGCTGACATAGTGGGATGCCTTTTTCGTCGGTGTTAGTCACCAGAAGTCACTGCCCAAGCACCGGATTTGGACGACTTGACTGAGACCAGGTTGGTTTACAATGGCAACAGTTCCTCATCCAACCCAAACAAAATAATTACAAAAATCCTTAAACATAGAAAATAAAATGGAAATTCAGAGAGATGGAACTTTGAAAGCGCTTACAGCTACATGAAACAAAAATAAACTTCTGGTGTACAAGAGGTGGAACAGTTTATGTGACCAAACCATCATTACATTGTTCCCAGTATTATATTCTGGTATAATCAACATAATGGACATTTATTTTGGTACTTCACCCCAGGCATATCAATGTTTCAGTGTTTAAAGTGTTAGTTGGTTTCTCCTCACAGGACGTCCAAGGGCATTTTTCTACATGGGTAAGCAAGCTGAGGATTTCACCATGGTGGTGTGTGCACATCAAAGTGTCGGCCATGTGTTGATCGGCTGAATTATCCTCTGATCCCCAGTGGACAGCTGGGTATAAGTGATCCAGCCAACCAATGCAGACAGTTAGCGGTTAATATTCCAAACTGCTGATCCATCACATGGCAGTTTCTGAACTGGCCAAGTGAAAACACTGAGATGCTAACTACTGCTATTGGTGCTGCAGGGAGTTCTTATGATGTTCTGAGTAGCTATTATAGGATTTACCAGAGAGATTTACCACAGTATCATTTGAACTTAGAAAGTGCTAGAGGAAGCAGTTGTTAAAGAGTTTAAACTTGCAGATGTCTTCAGTTTCAGTGGGCTTTCAGCTCCCTGATATTAGCATGTGCAACACATTATCAGAGGCTGCTGTCATTTACGCAAAAACATTCATCAGCAGAGAACAACTGGACAGAATGAAAATTGAGGAGCAAGAGACTGGAGGAGAAAGAATGAAACTAGTCAGGACTTCAAGATAAATCTGAACACACACATATTCTTTTTTGTTCTTGTCTGAAATGGTTGTCTATTTATGGTTTTCAGATTCATACGAGTTTGCTTATGAATTGATTATTTTATGGCATGTTATATAAACATTTATGCTTCAACAGCTAAAAGAAAATGTTTCTGTGTGTTTTGTTCTGAGCAAGTTTTTTAAAAATTATTTCCATCACAAAGTAGATCTTTAAATGATTCTGTATTATGATGATTCGGTTTATAGTGCCAATGTTTTGCTTTTTAACAAAGATTCATCTCACTCAATGTTAGAGCTGGGTATCATACCTTCAAGGCATTAACTGAAATAATGCAGTTCTGAGAAGTATCAAAACAACTACAGTCAAATGACACTTACATTTAAATCTTTTTGCACCAGGGGCCTGATCCTGGACCGTCTGGATTTTACACTGGATCAGCAAACTCTGTTGCTGCCATCTCCAGAGCCTATCTTTCTGGCGAATGGTAGATTCAATGTCTGCCTGGTTAGCATAAGCTAACACAGCAGCAGTTCAACACCAAGCCATTAAGCAATCCCAACAAACTCTGCTGCTGCCCTGCCATCTCTGGAACTTCTATCCTTCCAGCAAAGGGAAAGTTTAATTTCTGCCTGGTTAGCACAAGCTAACAGCAGCAGCGGCTGACATCCAACACAGAGCTTTTACGGTCCCAACAAACTCACTCTAACTGCAAAACAGCTCGACTTTGTCATTGAACCTGTTCATAAGTGTTACGTAACATTAGCTGTGTGATGCTACAGTGTAACCAGGTCTCACTTCCAAGTCATTAAAAACAGGCGCTTTGGTCAGTGACTTCCAGCATCAGACACAGACAAAAAAAGCTGTCCTATTACATCGTCATGATAAGTGGCCAATCGCCATTATTCTTTAACAGCGCCAGGCGGCTTCAGGGGAAAAGGGTGACAACAACAAAAATTAAGGCGGCAGAAGTCTGAATAGGGTGGGCTGGAGGGGTGGTGGATGGGTCCAACAACCGACTTTCACCTCAGAGGCTGGTGTTTGCTCCCCGTAAAGCCCTATTTGGACGGGATTAGTTTAATGTGGAGACGTGGGGTAAAGTAATTATTACCAGGGATTTTAGTCCTGTCCGAACGCGCCATGTTTGTAATCATTAGGGCAACTTTTACCTTCTGTAAAATGGTCCGGAGAAAATTCCTCAGGTAGTATTAATCCCATGCGAACGTGATCCTCTGTTAAAATGTATATAAATATTTCGTCATGTCCTGTTTACAACCATTTTACAGCTAGTTTTCTGCGTTTTTGCGATGATGGAGGCGCTTGAAGAAGCATTCGGTGTGGTTGGCAGTCATGATAGTGAACATTCTTCTAATGATCACATAGCCCTACGTGGGAGACCAATCAAAAAGGTCGAGAAGAAAGCACTTTTCTGAGCCACGAGACTTCTGGTTGTGTTAGGTAGGCCTAATATAAATCCATACTGCTAATTGTTGTGTACACACAATCCTGATCATGGGCAATATTTCATATTGGGTTATTCATTAATTATTATTATCCATTATTATTATAAACTCACATTAGTCCATATCCCTATGTAAAACTAATCCCGTCCGAATAGTACTTTTGATTGTAAAGCCAAACCCTGTTCTTTTTTCCTACACCCAACCACATGTTTTGTTCCTTAAACTATTAAACCACATGCACGTGTTGGCAAAACATAACCATGTGCGTTTGTTGCTGAAGGAAAAAAACATCAATTCGCGGTGTTGTACCGACATAGTGCCTATTTTAAAAGAGATGCAAATGGTAAAAACGAAAGTGTGTTTTGAAAACAGACAATGTAACAAGCTGAAACTGACACGGCGTCCCAGAACATCAGCAACCAATGCACCCAGGCTACCTTGCAAGTCACGCATTCGACATGAAAAGTCGAAAGAGAATGTCACTGTCGCTGTATGTGTGCAGCCGGGGCAGACTCTCACAAACACCCACAGCAGCAGCTACAACCCATGAAGCTGAGCATGGTGTATTTGACGGAGTTGGCAGTTCAGTGTGCCAAGATGCCACCGAAATGTTTCAAAGTATGGTTCCACTACATGCTACTCTACTGGCACTGTACATATTGAATGACGTAGTTTATTGGTATCTGTAGCCTACCACTTTAAGGATACTGGCATTGGTGCTGGTATCATGAATTTTTTTTTTTTTAACGATACCCAGCCCTGCTTAGTGTGTAAGATGTCTGTGCATAATCAGATTTTTTGATGACAAATTAAAAGAAACACACACAAAAATAGGTTAGGTTTGTTGGGGACATGGAGATGTTTGTATAATATCAGTGAGCAAATGTGCAATGTTACTTTGTGTCACCATGCATGCATACTGTAGGTACCAGCATCCTCATTATAACAGAAAACAGCAACAACAGGGTCTCCTAATGTCCCAGTTTCACATTAACATCTGTAAATACAGTGCAAAACACTTAAACAATAAGCTCTCAGCAGAACAGATGCACTCCATTTCTGCTCATTCACGAAGCTGGTGACCACCTGCTATTGGCCCACTTGACCCTTCCACTCTCTTCCTCTACACTCACCCATACATCCACTGCAAACTCCACCTCATCTGTCTCCGCAGTGGAAAACACACTGCCCTAATAAGGAGGCCCTGAGTTTACAGTATGAGTCAAATGGTGTTTCGAAGTTAATCCATCCTCAACAAATGACTAACAAATACCGCCGTGGAGGCCACTGGCCGCCCAGCCCGGGTTGTCCCAGCTGTTTTACTGCTGACAAAGAGAAGATTGTTAATTGTTTCTTTATGAGATTAATCCCCTACTTGTGCAGTTATGAAAAAAATGAGGGAAAGCATAAACAGCTGGGAAAACATTCCGCCCTACACTCCTGTTGGCCGGAGGGGTTTGGATTAATAAACCATTTCATGAAGATGGATGGAGTTGAACGCACATTTGTGGGGTGCGTCATTCTCCAAGTGCCCAAAGTTTACAAAACTACACTCACTGAGATTGAACTCCTGCCATGTGGCCATATGGAGCTTACTGTGATAGTAATGCATTTATTTATTAGCGATGTGGTAGCTACACAGATTAACAACATCGATAGCAGAGGTCCACGTCTTTTTCATCATGTCAGGCACTTAGTGGTGAGGTTGTTGAACTGAAACTTCTCCCAAGTGCCAAGCATGTGGGGGAACTATGGTGGTCGACATGAGAATGCGAATAGCTCTATCTAGAGGCGGTGTTTGATTTGTCTATTCTGGGCTACCAGACACAACAAAAACACAGCAACTCTTATTATCAGGTGATTATACACTAGCAGAAGCATTAGTTATGAATATTATAAACCATTACTGCCAATAGACAACAACAGCATTTAACTTTTTGGTCCATTGGGTGATGAAAAAGTTGCTGTTTGAGAGTTTGAGAAAAGAGATTCTTGATACGCACTTCAAAGTTGAAATTTGACTGTATTTCTTAATTAATTAAGGCTCATCATTTTTGCTCTGAGGTGTTCTGAAAATAAATCAGCGAATGACAAGAAAGGAGGGCAGAGATAGATGGGAAACATGGAATCGAAGAGCCTCGGTAAGACTTGGTTCAGGAATGTTATGTTGGCTGGTGCCTTAACTTTGAAGCCACCAGGGCGCCCCAAATCTCAGCTTTTTCAATTTTTACCAAAAACATACCAGGGCTTTCTAAAAAAAAAACAGCTAATTATTTAAGTTTGACTTTAACCTGGATGGCCCCATGTACCCAAAAGTAGTCATCCTGCTATACAAGCACACTGATTGCCACATTTAACGCTTAATGAGGTTTCTTGAAAAGTCTACAGCTCAGAAAATTCTTCTGGCATGCAACAATTACGAGTACAAATAAACTGCTGAATATGAGCCAGAGTCCCACTGAATAAGTATAATTAGCTTACACTGGTGATTTATGGCGATTTATATTTATTTTGTGTGTGTGTGTGTGTGTGTGTGTGTTATCGACATTAAAATTATAACATTTGTGTGAAGAATTTGTGCAAATAAAAACACTCCTGAAGTGGCTTAGCCTCAGGTAATAAGCAAGAAATATGCTACTTTTTTGCAACATAAATAGACAAAGTGTACATATATATTTACAAAGCATTTTCAACTTAACACAAATGCTTTAGAGTTGGTGTCACGGTGTTGCTCTCTGAGTGTTAGCATGGCACTGACAGCACCGTAACAGCTGCAGCCCATCATGATGAAATATACCGTATGTCTACACTTGTTGCTTTGGATAAAAGTGTCCATAAGTGGCATTACCTGCATGTGTGCTGAAAATGTGTCAGGTTTATCCTGCGGCCTTCACAGAAGTCAGTGGACCCACAGTATGCATTCAGTCCCAACTGTCATCATTTGGCTGGCACATCTAGGGTCGATCAAAACGACTGCACGTCCAAGTCGACCCCTTGAGCACGCTGCAGTGTTTTTCAGCCTGTGACGGGCTGCATCTTTGAGCAGCCATGTGCGCCAGCTAATGGAACCAAGACAAAACATTTCGTACGGCTGATAGCGTCTGTTTGCACAAGCCGACCTAAATGGGCGTCAAGAGACCAGAGGAGAACAGGACATGCTTGAGACGGAGTGTAAATGGAAAAGAAGTGCTGGTGTCTGAAGTTAAAAGCTGTCCCTAAAAGCATCTAATGCAAACCATATGAAGAGGATGATAAAAGACTGTATTCATACCTAGAAACGTTTAGCTTAAGCTAATGCACAGTGGCCGCCAGATAATACAACACGGATTATTTGGATTACATGTGAGAAATGGTGAAAGGTCAACGAGGAGAACAGCATCAGCGAGGGGAACCACCAGTCTGGATATCACAATCATCAAGTTGCTGTACGAACTAATTTGTTTCTTCACCAGTTTGGTGTGGTGTGTGATGGTTTTAATTTTGTCTATGTCACAACAGCAGTATTCTTTTTTCTCTTGTTTTTCTCCACAGGTCAGAGCAACACTAGCCCTGGAGACTGTAGCGTTATTTGCTACAGAATAGGCTTGTCTTAAATACATTTTTGCTCCAGCTGTTAATTTTGTCCATCTATTTTTTTTCAACCTCTCCCTCTGACCTGATCAAGGCTTTTGCCTGGAATGCTGATATGCAACTGAAGGAGCAAGATCTGCTTGTACTATTGGCCTGCAGTGGATACTTATACCACCCACATTGACCAGCTACCCTGCAGCCGCCCTTCTGACTCTCGGTGACCCCTATTTGTCAGGTCACACACCATCTGGGCCAGTGGTGGCCATCGGGCAGAGGGAGCGGTGGTCTCCACTCCATCAATGACACCAGCCCCTGGTAGGCAGCCTGTACTGTGTCCTGCTTCATGCTTTTAACTGCTCAGAGAACAAAATAAAGTGTGTATTTTTTGTGTACACACATATATTTGTACTTATGCACAACACATCCCAGTACATGTGTGTGCGCATTTGTGATTTGTGCTTGTGTGCGCGATTGCCGTCACGCGTGGGTGGTTGCCTGTGTCACCCAGCCTTGACCTGCATTTGTCAGAAGTTGAGACAGCCACAGCAAAGGCAGATCCCCCTGTTGAACTGACGGATAACTCATCAACTGGTTACATCTGTGGCAATGGATACAATTGTCAGAAGAGAACAGAAAATTGCAGAAAAATACAGCAATTTGATGACTGCAGTAAAAGTTATCCCTGCTCTCCTCTGTTCTCTAAGGCTAAATTAAGATGAGCTACAATCGCCGCTGTTCCCAGCCTGTGAGAGATCCCAGGTGGCCCTTAAATTGACCTTACGCTGTCAGGAGCATCCACTAATTACATGTCTTTATCCTGGGTGGACCTGCAATGGACACTGTGGTTAGGCCTGCCATTTCTCATAGCCTGTGGCAAGACTGAACTGTCTAGGTTTAAAGTCTGGCATCTTAACATACCATCGCAACCCAAGAAATGGAGCTGCTTGATGGTTAGATTTTCCTGTCAATGCACCCGCAAGCTTTGTTTTATCGTCACAAGTCTCTACAACAACACTGCTGAAAACCATTTACCATTCCCATGGTAAACATGTTGACTACAAGTTACATCCCTTTATTGCATTAAAGCTGCCCCATCCCCAGCGTTCTGTTTTAAAACAGTTGGGGATGAAAAAAATATGTAGCTGCAGGGGTAAGGTTACAGACTGTGTCTCTGGTACGTCTTAACTCTGACCTTAACCACACCAGTCACAAGTCTAAATTGAACTACTGTCTCTGCAGTCACATAACTAAACAAAACTCTGGCCATGTACCCAACACAATAAGCACTGATTTTGTGATTTTCAGGGCGAAAGAAATCTAGGTTAAAAATGGGATGAATATGGTTGAAACATGAACATTATCGTAGATGTCTGGGTAACATAGAACTGTTGTTTCCACACATTTAAAATGACTGGATTTCAGTGTAAAGCAAGTCATGCATACACATGTAGTTTCTATTTCCATGACAGCTTCAATTTAACCAGAGTACAGTGCAACCACATGACACAGGGGGGCAAAATTCCCATGACATTTGCCGCCAGCAAAATGCTCCACTGCAAATCTATCAAACTGCACCCATGTTGGCACAGGGCAAGAGATCTTGGTTAAAATTTTAAACACTTACCTTATTTATTTGGCTTTTTAAGTACAATCTGTAATCCCTTGAGACACACATCTCTCCACTCTGTCTATTAGCCTCGACTGATGTGCATTCATTTTTGATAATCACACACTTTGGAGTGGACTATATGGTATATACCATGACCACTTACCAGTCAGACAAAACCGACCAAAACCCTTTAAGGGGACCTTTTGTGCTATTTTCAGGTTCATACTTGTGGTTTGGGTTTCTACTATAACATGCTAACGTGCCTTAATGTAAAGAGGGATTCATACATGTGCGGCAGACCCTACAGCGTAGCCTATGCACATAGCCTACACCATTGTGAGCATGTATACTTGCACAGTGGTGTGTCTGTGTCACTCTGCAATTATACCTCCAAAACACTAGATGGCGACAAGATTTCTGTGAAGTGCTGTGAAGTTTAGTTGATTCAAAACACACCCAAAATACACATTAAACATGGCTTACTAGAGACAATTTCAAATACAAGTAGCAGCAACATTTAACAAAAGTAATGTTTTAAAATTTGGCTCCATTACAGCTCACAAGATTCACCGACTAAAAAACGGTCTTACACTAAACACGTCTTCCAAACAAATACAACATGCTACCGTTGGTAGCACAAGCCTATGGCATTTTACATTGTATAAATTAGCCTGGCAAAGAGCAGAGGTTTCCCCTGTTCATATGAAGCCAGGATAAATCCCAGAGTATAAATCCCTGAAGGATAAACCACACACAGGCTATGGCGTAGGTTACGGCATAGGCTCTACGTTGATGCTGAGCCTACACCTTAGCCTCTTAACCTCTTTTTGAAATGCTCCGCTTTAGCGCCAGCCCTCTTTCGAAAAGCCCAGTCTCCAGTGATTGGTCACAGTTTCCAGGTCTTCAGCATCTGTGCACCATTACTACAGCTGGGGAATGACAGTAACAGAATATAGTGGCACTTTTTACCATGGTGAAATAACCAGTAAAAGCACTGAAACCAAAATCTTTACAACCAGACATGTTCCAGCAGAAGTATGATCCTGAATCAAGGGGAAATTAACAAGATTACATGTTTCCCTGATGTTAGCATGTAGCAGTGTACTTGCAACTGAAGAATGACAGTAACGGAGTAGCAGCACTAACGAAGCTCTGGTGAGTTCAGTTCAGTCAGGAGGACAATACTTTTCATGCTCAGGCTGTAAGTTTTCTTCCTCACCCTGCCTTCCACTCTTTGCACACATGCTCACTCTCTATCTCTAGGTGTCATTGTCTGGGTCTGTCAATTGAGTCATCAGCAGTTTTTCAGCTGATCCGTAATCAGCCAGTAGCACAGCCACACTTCTCTGTCAGTCTATCATCTTACTGCTCCTTACTTTTAATATGGTCTTTCGCTGTCATAGTTCTTTCTTGCTACAGTCATGTGCGTCCTCCACCTCCCCATCATCACCTAGTCTTTATGGACTCATCGGCCTCATCCGCCTCAGCAGTCAGCAGCCTCAGAGACATCAGCCACCACCACCTACAGTGTCTGGACTCCATGGGGGGATTTATCTTGCTGCCGCTTCGATGTCCCTCGATCACAAAATATCTCCCTCTGGTGTCTAAGCGCCAAAGACTTATGTTAATTCTTAATCAGTACAAATCATCTGTTAATCTGCACACTCATATTCCTGATTGAAATGTAAGCTACATTGGCAACAACACTGGCAACCAAGACTACAAGTTTTACTGAAATTAGCATTAGCTACATAATAGCAGATCATCTAGACTAATGTATACACATGCATTAATATATGTGGAGCATGTGACCATATAAAGAAATCTGTTATGTGCTAACATCAACTTGTCATGATGGTAGAAAAAAATACAGAAAAATGGAGTGTTTAGAGTGGTCTGAAACATGAGGTTTTTGTTCACAAGAATTATTTTTTACATATGTTTACCTCATTATTGGAAACTCTGGCTACATTTTATATGAACATCCAACAGCGTAACATTATATATGTGACAGAAAATAAGGAAAAGTCCACTTTCAGTGTGTTTGCATCACTTTCCTTGGCAGAGTTTGCCTTTACCGTGTGGGATTCAAACACTGTCCATAGATACAGGAGCGGCTTTCCTTCTTCTGTTGGATTCCTTACAGAGTAGCAGCTCGAGTGTAAAAACAAATGTATGTTGTGTTGCTAAATCAGCCAAGACTGAAACCTTTAAGTAAGTGAAGGACCAGCAACAGCTGAAACTGAGGTTCTAAATTTAGGGGGGAGGCTGCAACATCTACTTCATGTTGCTATGTGAAAATAATGTACACTCTGTGCAATCAGAATTAAAGATACTCTATGGCAGTACAGTAATGTTCTTAAAGCACATATTAATCCATTAATCCAGTGTGCTTTATTAGTCCATCTCTCTCTCCCTCTCTCCTGCCACATACTTCTCATTCTCACACTGGGAGCCCATAACTTCATTCTTGGTCGCGCTCCAAGGGACTCATCGTTGGCTTGACCGGGACCTCATGTATTCAGTTAAACCAATCAAAGCTCCATTCATTCCACCAGCTCATAGTGCCCAATTCATTTCCAGCCAATAATAGGGAATCTGTTGTAGTTTTAATGGAAAAGACCGTTTTTTTTTTTCCTGCCTTGAGCCACAGCAGCCGTGCTAAAAAAGCTCGCAGTGCGAAAAAACCTGAGGTAATGCTCCAATAAAAAATTCACAGCCTGTTTACTTTGGATGTGTAAAGAACACAGATATTGCACTCTGTAAATTAACCATGCTGCTTTCTAAATTAACAAGCTGCGACTGTTCTCCCCTCCGTCCGTCTCATGGCTCCCATCGCTGCTCTGACATTTATTGGGAGAGAAAGGAAGGAGCCGATATATTGAATTTTCTTCTTTTTTTCAACCTTGGAACAACCTCTGTATGCAGTCTGTAGGTCTAGCTAATTGCCAGTGCGGTGTTGTATGAGTGCCTAGTTGTCTCAAACTCACCAGATAATCTACACATTCAGTGCCAGTGTGTGTATAAATGCCCCATGATGCTTTGATAAGTATGCATCAGTGTTTGTCTGAGTTTATGTACGGCTTGATTCTAGTTAAAATCACATGTAGTAAATCTCAGACATTTTACTCTTCTCTTTCTGAATCTCAGGAGCGACTCAATGCTGACGAAGGCTTATCACAGTTTAAATCTAATCAAATTTCTATTCCCAAAGTCAAGAATTAACTTTGGCACTCAATTCAATAAGTCTAAATTTCTCTTTCTCTCTCCAAGTCACACACATGCCCTGAGGGACTTCCCTTCACAATGTGCCAAACAATGGCTGAAAGCTGTTTATATCAATGTAAACTATGGCTTTTGAGGTGTTACAGCTTGATTCCTTGCCCAGTTTCAGCTCGGGTTTAATTACCTAGTTTGGGTTCAATCCTTGTTTTTAGTGTGGACAGATATTTACTACGCACAACTCAGAGACTTTAAGGTCTCTATAACCTGCCGCAAGTTGAGCAAAAATATCCAATGTACAGAGTGCCCGAGGGGAGGATAGAGACAGGTTTATGGGTCAAAGCTCAGAGAGGGAGACTTGGTAAAACGCCAAGGTCTACAATGTTAAAGAAGGTCTCAATTTTCTATAAACGCTGCAATCAACAGACTAGTATAATAAATGTACAGGGATATGTCTATATGGTGCTGTAGGCTGAGAGACATATGGACAGATATTATAGCAGCCCCATAATACATGGTTACTAGACCTCACACACACAGAAGGCTACGCATGCACTGTGCTCTTCACACAATGTCCATTCATTCAGCAAATTCATTTACTGTACTTAAGAATAGTTTAAGTGAAAATATATGCTGTGTCTTCACCCTGTTCATGGCATCGGTCCATCCCTCTGTGGGAGTTGAGGTTTGTTTCCTCTCTGAGACTGAAGCTAATGCTTGCTGATGCCGTGTGATCAATTCTCTCACTGGCACAAATGCATAGAGACAGACACAAGAAGACCCTGAAGACGTGCTAACCTTGACCCTTCGATGCCATTGATCTGAAACGAGACCACCACTCACTGAAGACTTTCATGGACACAACATGTAATCAATATGAAGCAACAGAGAGAGCTGAAGGCTGCCAGTTTATTCCACATTTTCCATGTTATATAACCAGGGATCTACATGTCAGACTTTCAAAAGTTTATTTTAGCATATTTTTTTCTTGCTTGCAATGAGTTTAGGATTGCCCAACATTTCAAGGTCCAGTGATCCAGCACCTGTAATCGCCTCAGGTCAGTTACATGAAAGTCTCATATTGAGCCTTAATTTATGATGACAGAGCATTATTCTCCACAACAGTAACGATTTCATTCGAGACAGTGTTCTTCTTGGAACTTTTCCAGGCCCATGAGCTCAAAACAATAGATGGAAATTAACATATGAAGGCAGTCATTAAGATATTTCATCATGTTTTATGATAACTTGCCTGAAATAAACATTCAGAATAAACACAAAATACAAACGAGTCCTAGGATGCAACAAAAATATCTCATCTTTCTTTAACAGAAACACTCCTTAAAGTAATTACCTAGCAACACTTTTTTGGTATCCATTACATTCAGTACATCTGCAAAACAATTCTCATAGTGTTCTGCAGACTGTCTAAAATACACCAAGGTCATTCACAAAAAACACAGCATTCATACTCGGCCCTGAGGCGTGCACGGACCAGCCCCTTTAACAATAACACCGGTTCCTCCAGCCCACCCTGCAATTTATTACATATTGTGAGCTGTCAACTTGGAGAGTTGCCTTGTTCAGCTTTAATATGTGGTAGAAACAAGGTTGACGAAGCGGTAAAGAAGGGCAAAATGCAAAATGTCTAAAATATTACGTGGTGAAAAGCCTGTTTTTATCTCTTTAGGGGTAAAAATACAGAAACAGCACAGATGTTTGCAGATACCTCAGGGAGGAAAAGCTGTACCTCTGTAAACTAGACCTTTAAGACTGTATAGAAATGGGTATACATGTGTATGCATATATATATGTGTGTATACACGCACTTGTTTAAAGGGGCTCGAGATATGAGTGCATGTACTGGCTGCACACAATTTTCAACATGGAGGTGGCTGAGGCGGTGGTTAGCAGCCATAGTGCTAGCAGCCATAATTAGGGCTGAACTAGGCAATAGTGCTGACAGATATAACAGTGTTAACCGGGGGTGAACCACAGGACGTGCACTACACTTCCGTGACAATGTTGCCTTGATATCAGCGGCAACTGCTATATGAGCGCAGTGCAAAGCAGCTGCGATGAGCTAGCCAGTGGTGTTACACTAACAAGCACACACGGCCGGACAGGCTTACCGCAACAAACCACAGAGAAGCTCAGATTTAACACACAGATGGAGCATGCCTTCATTCTCTGCTCGGGACACCATTACTCTAGCCTGGTTCCAGACCATAGACCCCGCCCACTCAACTGAGTAGGCTTGCATCTCTGGTCTGGCATACTGCAATGAATTTGCGATTTATCTCGTCCAAACGATGGACGGACCAATGAACGCTGGGGGTGGGGGCGGGTCTAGCAATTAGCCAATCAGCGCCACGCTGAAGTCAAGCGCCACTGGTGAGGGTAGCAATAATGGCGACCGCTACAGATCCTACAGACCACATTAACGATGCTATCGAGGTATTTCGCCACTACTCGCGTTAATGGAGGACCAAATTAAGGAAGCTGCTAAACTGGATTTAACGGCGATGCAGCTGGGCGTGCACGACGACGGAGACATTTTAAACGGGCAATGCTCGCTTGTTTTCGGCACCCCCGAGGCATGGATACTAATGACGTCAGATTCTGGGTGAGTCGTTGATCTCTACTGATTGGTTAGGGAAAAATCAAATTCCCTCCCCCTTGTAAATCGCCTTCAATGGAGGCAGTGTCAGACTGAAGGTTCTGGGAGCTTCATATTAAACAGCAGTTTGCTGCAATATTAATGCTCTTAATGTCCCATACAGAACATTTAGCAGTTATCCATAGTCTTAGTATCCTTATACCCTTTGTCTCAAAAAGCTTGGTGCCAGTCTTGGTGACTAATTCCAATCATTTATTTTTAGAACAGAATTTTTTTCTCAGCATAATGCTTGGTGCAATGTAATGTTCCTATGGGGATGCTGAGACAAATGCCTGAAAACTGGGATGTCTGGTTGCCTTATTTGGGTATAACAAAATTCAATATTTTGACTTAGTTTTAAAAGTGGTCATTATGTCTTTAGCTATATTTGGATTTACCCAGTAGGACTGGAAGAGTTCTATAATCCCAATGGACTGTGTAATGTTCACTGTAAAACCAAATTATTGGTCAGTTTATGTTAAGACATAAAAAACACTTGACAAAACAATTTTATCCAAACAAACAAGTAAACAAAAAAAGTTCTGGATCGGTGAGGTGTTGTCATGTTGCAGTGCTACCAAACAAGAAAGAAACCAGGAAATGGAAGCAGCCGTGCTGATGAGAGGGCGATGATGGACCAAGATTGATGGCTGGGATGCGTCCTGATCCCAGAGGAAGGTCCAACCTCAGTAATCACGATTAGCCTTTCCAACACTCAATCACACCACTTGATGGCTCCCAAATGGCAGAAAATGCTCTGCAACACACACAACAGCCCTGCATCCAGGGGAAAATTAAGGCCGCTTTCAGGGAGAGGAATGTGCTTCGACGAGGTTCTTTGGTTATTTATTTTGGTCTGGAGAGAAAGTGAAGGCACTTCTGTTTTTCTGGATGGTTCCGGGAAGGGTTTTCTTCTGACTTTGTGTGTTGACACCATGATGTGTGTGCTGGAAACGAAAGCTTCGAAGCCACTGTCAGCACTGGGCTCGTGTCTTCCCGGCAGTGGTCATTGATGATTATTACAGACATGTCTGCAGAGAAAGCCTGTGTTCTATGTTGGATTTTTATGATTTGAAAATATCTGTGACACATATTGAAATGGCTCTTTTTGAGTGCTGAAGTGGTTGAAACCTCTAAAGTCTGAAAGTCACTTGTGGTTCAGCCTTTAAAGGTTTTGAAACTACTCATTATCGGTTCATAACCATTTATTCTTCCATGTTCTGTGGCCTGAAAGAACATCTGCACAGTTACCAACTTTTTTTTTTTACAAACTTTAAGTCTACTTCCTTAACTGAGCGAACAAAATACATATTGTAGAAGCTATTAAGAATAAATAAAACATCCAATTCTTCACTTATCCTGGGAGTGACACAGCCAAACTGTGTGTGAGGTGAAAGTGGAAAAGGAAACCAATAACTTGATGCACTTCCCTCTCACGGAAAACTGAAGCATGTGTTCAAAGAGTTTCATTCACTCACACAGCCGCTGATTGCCAACAAAATGTCAAAGGTGGCTAAAATGCAGACGCTCGCAGAAGGAGCTCCCAACTTGTTCCACTTTCCCAGGCAAAACGTTTTACCTATGAATTACCAGTACATTTTGATATTTACATTTTAGGCACTAGAGATGACAACCTCATCCGGAGTGATTTACAATGAGCGGTGCCACAAAGCCAAAAGGCAATAAGAACCCAAGAAATTAAACCTGAGCAGAGAAACATGACTTTACAGTTTCCATTCTGACAAATTTACTGGTTGCACAAGGGGATCAGTGTATTCTTCAGTAGCATTTGTTGGTATGATTAATGTTGCTGTGAAATCCAAACCAACTTTTAAATTGCAGATCTGAGATTAATAGGACTTTTTTTTATTGGTACTTGTGGCAACGCTGAGTCAGATGTTGCCACATTGATTTGTGTTTCCATTACCAGTTAAAAAGTTTTGAGTTGTGCCAAGTCACGTCTGAGATGGCCCATCTCTGGAGTCGGGTCAAAGTACACCCGACCGCCTCAAAGCGGGTTGTGGTGATGTCAAATGGGCTTCATCATCATTTAGGGACAATTCAGCATCAGCATTCAGTGACAATTCAGCAACATGTTTAAATAGCTTTTGCTGCTATTACCAGACACAGCAGATACTTCATCAGTTTCAAATGAGTCTCAAAAAAAGCAAAAAGAACAGAGCATGGCAAGTGCTTGGTCTGCGGATGAAACACAAGCTCTGCTTCCTGTTTGGAGCAAGAAGACTATGCAGGATGTGTTGGCCAGCGCAACAAGCAAAGAGAAGGTGTTTCATGACAAGAAGATCTCCGACAACAGTTCTAGAAAGTTGATGATCAGAATAACACAATGGCAAAGAAACTTGTGAACAATGAGTAGTTGTTAGCAGCGGAGGCTGTACTTGGAAGCAAACACAATATTGGTCCATTTGGATCCGTTTTGCCATTCAGCTTCCATTTTTTAAGCAATAAGCAGTAGATGAGCAGTAAAATCGTAACATCTGGAAAATTGATGACGATAAGAAGCTGGCTTCCAATAGTCTGCACAGTGCAATAGTAAACAGCACTAAAAGGGGTGCTGCTTTTGAATGGCATCAACTCAAGACAAGCACGTCATCAGGTAAAGACACACCTTCAAGCAAGTAGCTATGAAGGATATGTGTGGTTAGGATTATGCACAAAAAGCCTTTGGTAATTGTTAGGAAAAGATCATGTTTGGTCTTAAAATACCCAGTGTTGGTGGAACTGTCAGGGCAGAAACCGCAGTGATGGCTTAGGTAAAGCCAGTCGCTTTTCGTGGTGCTATCCCTGATGGAAAAAACACTGATGGGTCTCAAAAAAACACCCACATTTGGTGCCTTAGAAGCTGCTGGAAACGCAGTGATAACTAAATAAAAAACAACCGGTTTTGTTGTTTGTTGGTCTTGAACAGTGGTCTGCAGCTTGGCAGGTGTCTCGCATGGGTGTCACGCTATCACCATCCTCCCCACCGCTTGATGACAAAGTTAGCTCATATACTGTCACTCTAGAAATGCTGATATCACATTTCCAAATATACAAATGTTACAAATCTGTGGTTTGCAAAAAAATACAATGCCATTATTTTCTTGTGGCAACTGGGCTAATGGAAAAGGACCACAGCATCTGAGTCAGATTTTTGCTGGAATCAGTATGCATGACTGTTTTATCATTTGAGATGCTTACTGTGTCAGATTAGGTAATCATAGAGTCATATTATTCTGCTACGGCTTGGTTGAGAGACATGACAGACATCACGTTGGACCCTGACCAATCACAGCTTGCCCCCTTAATGACTTGCGTGATGTACGTGGGCCAAGGATCAATTCTTCTGTTCTACCTGGCAGCACAAACAACCAGTGTTTACATATGCAGTCATAGTTTTATGAATGATGGTGAAACTGGAGCCATTCATCATTGGCAGTGAAGGTAGGCTCTGTCATTTTCCCTTCCCGTCAGTACAAAGCACACATGTATACGTGCAGCAGGTGAAGCACAATAGCGGTGTGATTAATTTCATAATATTGCAATGAATAATTCTCCAGACCTATTAGTGATTGTGAAACGGTTACAAGTTCACTGGAATTAAATGAAATATTCTATTTAATTTCATTCTACTAAGAAAATAAAAATAAGGCCAAAGCAGGAAATATTCCCATGTCATTGGAACAATCATGTATAACAGTGAAATGGCAGCTGAAGAAAATATTTTTACAGCCATCTATTCTGGATAAAGAGAGAGCCTAACAACTTAATTTCCATGAAAATGTTATTGCAGGATTTTCACTGTGATTCAGCGTCCCAGTCAGTTGCCAAAGCTGCGGTGGTACAAATATTTAAGCTGTCAGACGATTATTATGTTAGGGGTAAAGGAGTGACAGGAGTGGGAGCTGGACCACTTTAGCCTGACTTACAACCAGGCAGGGAGACAGGGAGGGAGGGGGGAAGAGAAAAAAAAGAGAATGATGGGCCAGAAAATGAAAGAATCTGATTTAAACTCTCCTGTGCTCACTTCTTTACAGTAAAAACTGCCAGAAATGTCTTGCTCATTGCCCCAGTGGCTGCAACCCTTCCCTCACTGCCTGATGAAAAACTTAAACACACCACCTCTATCAGAAACTTATTTTTGTAGAAACTATACCCAGCGGAGCTTGGATATGCTTCCAGCTTGCCATTATGCAATCTCCTAACAAT
Source organism: Epinephelus moara (assembly GCF_006386435.1). Classification (NCBI taxonomy): domain Eukaryota; kingdom Metazoa; phylum Chordata; class Actinopteri; order Perciformes; family Serranidae; genus Epinephelus; species Epinephelus moara. The sequence continues at coordinate 29,643,246 of NC_065526.1, read as the reverse complement.
TCACAACATAATCAAATGCACACAGGAACAATGTGTGTACATTTTCCCTCAGAGTCTAGCAATCCAGTTACCACCTTTACACTGCGAGAGGCAATTTCCTGTGTGGCTCAGCTGATGAGGTTTCAGAGTAGAAACGGGCCAGTAATTGAATCTCTGAGCTCTTGTTAAAAGTGCAGCTGTTGATGGCAAAGCTCAGTGGAAGCGGAGTGTGAATTCTTGTGTCATGGTGCAAGCGGGGGAACTCTGGCCACATATGCCAGCCATCAGCACCGGACTGTACAGTGTGTTTTAGTAAAGGGTCTGTAGAGAAAGCCCCACGGAGCCTTCTCACGCACATGTGTGAACAAATGTAAGCATGCTATGACATAAATGCATTGTGTGCAAAGTTTAAACCCATTAAATGTACACATTTGTCTGTACATAGTTGCTTTACATCACTGGGAGATACTTAATGCTATGCTTTGAGTAAAAAGTGCAGTATTTTTGTTTAAAATAGAAAATACTTAAAATTGGCTACATCCCAATCAGCTGAACATTGAATGCTGATCACATATTTTTGCATCTATAAACCAAATTTGAAGCAAAATTTTAAATGCGTGACTAACTGAACGAGCTAAATGCAAAGTATGTCCAAGGTTGATGGGAATGTTTTTAGTTTTGCAGGTATTTAGTCATAAACCAAAGTATTGGACAAAATAAACATTTGACCTGATGATGGTGTTCGATGAAATGTTAATGGTTCACTAAAGTTATAATAATTCATCCTGAGTGTCTCACCAAATTTCATAGCAATCCATCCAACTTTTATTGAGACTTTTATTCAAAACCACTGTTGTCAACCTCATGGAGACATTAGGAAAACATTCAGGGGATTAAAAAAAAAAAGGTTGGAATCCTCTGGGGACCATGACAATCTGTACAAAAATTTTCGACAAGCCATCCAATTGTTGTTGAGATATTTAAGCCAATACTAAAGTGCTGGACCAACTGACATTGCCATCCCTGGATCCAACTGACAAAGAGTTAGAGGTGGGTTACACTCTGTACACTTTGCCAGTCTTGTTTTCCAACTCTTTGAATTGAAAGTGCCTTGTCGTTAAATGTCTCCTTACTGATCCTTTCCAATGTCGTGTCACACCTCAGAGAGCCTGTTGTACCCTGAGATACACGTACTGTTATAAAGAAACATAAATGTTCTCAAAATGTCTCCTCATTGTGACTTTACAGCTTTCCTAGCTGCTGACTCTGCCAGGATGCTGACTTGGATTCTTCCAATCCCTGGTTGCGGCTGAGCTACAAAACCCAAAAGGGCCACACTGTGAAAATGACATCAGTCAATCACAGCCCCGGTGCAGTAAAGGGCTGTCAAATCTCCAACTCTCAACGTGCTGAGTTGAGGCGCATATACAGGTCAGCACATAAATTACACCCCCTTAGAGTTGGAAATGCCCAAAAAGGAAAAAGAAAAAAAGAAAAGAGCTGCAGACAAGTGAGACATGCACAGTAGAGCCATGAGAGCATGTTGAGGGTGGAGAGTTTGGGGCTTTTAATACTGCAGAGCTCAACTGCTTCATATTTGCCAGCTACAAATAAATTCATATTGACGTTGCCAGTATGGGTAGAATACACTGCTTTAGTAAATTCATTTTTCATGTTCTTGGATTTGTCTGCATTTAAGCTTATTTTTCCAATAGAAGGTTTACTGGTCAAACCAGCAGCTCCTTCTCAGTTTCATATTCACACAGCTAAAGGCTGATTTATGGTAGGTCTGCATTGCTTTGCAATTACACCTCCAAAACCAGTCTGGTCTCACTCCTCACTCATCAAAAACCTAAGCTTGGTCACTGGTCCATGGCGGCAGACACCAACGCACAGAGGCACCCTTAGTGCCAGTATGACACACCGCTGGCAGCAGCAGTTTCTGGCACAGTGGGTAACTACCTCAGTATAAAGAGCAAGAAAGTCCCTTTAGGACCGGCAGGAGGAGAGGTGGAGGGATCAAACAAACTCTGGACTTTCACCAGGGAGCCCGCTGTTTGTGTCCTGTGTGAAGCCAATGGTGTTATTTCAATAACAACATAATGTGCTAGTATGTGTAGCATGCTACACTAGTGACAAATATGTCATGTGACATATGTCATGTGACGTATGCCACATAACGATACATTATGTCAGTGACAACTGTACTTATTTTTAGCCAAACTATGATGTTTTACTTTAAACCTAACCATGTACTATTGTTGCCTAAAGTTAAGGAAGTTAACCTAAAACCGATGTGTTTTACTTAGATTTACGTAGTTTCTTTTGAAAAATAGCTTTATGCATTTAATGAGCAGAAACTGTATAATTCCTATGAGAACGGAAGTGCATTTTGAAAAGACACAATTCATGTAACAAGTGTAAATAGACAAGCCATCCCTGAACATCCAAAAACGTAGCAGGAGAGTACCTAGAGTGTCAAGTGCAGTAAAGTTTGATTGATTCGACTAACACACCTAAAACACACATAAAACATAACTTAATACTGATAACATTCAACAAAAGTACTTTATTATGACTCACAAAGTTAACAGAGGAAAAGATTGTCCTTTGTCAGACACATTTTCCCCACAAATATAACGTGCTAACGTTATTAGCATACTACCATGGCATTTTACTTTGCATTATTTAGCCTAGCAGTTAACAGAATTTTTCTCTACTCATATGAAGCTGGGGAACAACAGCAACATTTAACAAAGGTAATGTTACAAAATTTGGCTTCGTTATAACTCACAAGGTTCCCAGACAAAACAAATGTCTTATTTTAGACAGTGCTCATTTTCCTAAATTAATTTTCTCAACTAAAAAGGGATTTGGGTTTGATTTTCCATCACAATTTTTCTTTTTGCTGTTGAGACTACAACATCTTATACTGGAAACGCTTTTTAATTCATAACGGATGGCTGTAATTAAACAACCACCTGGTCATTACCTACAGTTCTGCTGGCCCATGAATGGGCTTGTAACTGTATAAGTGCTGAATAAATACAGTTTAACCATCACTGGGGAGCTGATGCATGGTAAGAGAGCACCAACATGCACTGCGCTGTTTGGACTCCCCATAGTGTTTAATGTGCATTTAAGTCTGTAAATGTTGTAGTAATTTTACACATCCATGTCAAGTTTGAAAAGAGCCCCCAACTTCTTCTTCTTTTTCTTTTTTGTTTTTGGTCAAAGCCACCCAAGTAATCTGGGTATTTAGGACTTACAGTAACTTAGAACTCAGAAGAAAAAAACTCATGACAAAAATGAAACCATCCCCACAATTGAGTGTTTCCTAGTAGTTTTGTGCAAAAGTAAACATTCCACGGCATTGTTGTGCCAAACTATGCTGTTCCAGTCACATAAAAGCCGCCTCATGTTTTGTTCAATTTGTACAGTGTCAAACAAAATTATGGCACATTTGTTTTTGTAACTGCTAAGCTAATTTGATATGAGAACAGACTGAACCTTGACAGTTAACTGCCTACATGCAATTTGAAGTATCTGACTGTAACAGAGTTTTGGGACTGGTCTTTTGGGACACAACCACTGTGGTATGCTACCTCCATTTAAGACATGTACAAATGGAAATTTGAATGTCATTGGAAATGATCTATTTCTAACATGCAACATGACCGCTGTCATTAAAATATTTTTTTTAGTCTAAAGGTGAGTTAAAACATGTCAGATACAATGAGTACACTGAGGCACCTTGGAACAGTGGGAGCTCAGCACCACACAGGGGGCATGGGAATGACTGCAGGGAGTCAGAGGTCACTAAATGAGCTGAAGAGGAAATACCCAATAGGGTGAACATCATTACCCTGTTACGGTCAATTACAATATTGTTTGTCATTGCTTCTTGCAGTTTTAATCACGTTTCCTTCAGCTTGATGGATGAAAGCTGTCACTGTAGATTCAAGAAGACAAGTTGTTAAGTTGGAGCTGCTATGGCACTGAAACCCTCAATACAACAGTATGTAGCAAACAGTGAATATATTTAAACGAGGCTGAAGGAGTCTACATTATTTTGAGAAGAGGAAAAACCCTGATTGTCATACTTAACCAAATGTAAGGACAGGACAAAAGTTGACCATGACCCTTTATAAGCATCACATTTTTGATATAGATGTTCAATTTTGGAACCAAGAAGGGATTTCTGATCGTCCATTCAAAGTTGTGAGCGGCTGGGTTTTCTGTTAGTCTTCTGGTTTAAGATGAGGAGCCAGGAAACAATCAACACAATTCAATAATCACCCCGGCTGTTTAAACCAAACCAGGGAGGCCCTTCTCTGTTTATTTTCCCTGTATTGCGTTGCATTTTCTTTTTAATTTCATGGCCAAGTGGACCTCCCTGACATCCTGCCCCCCCCCCTTTCTCTATCCCCCCTCCATCCTGCCCAACTCCACTCTCATTCCCCCTTCACCCTCACCCCACTTCTCCTCCCCCGTGGCCGTGAACCCCCTCATCACCACCATTAGAAAGCACTCCAGACCCACTAAAGGTCACGCTGCTCTCACATAGATTCAGCAGATGAGACTCTCTCATGAATAAACACTATGAATGAAAGCACACACTTAACACACTGTGTGCATAAATAATTTAGTACACACACAAATTACTTGGGTTTACACATTTACACATTAAAATCCTTTAAGTTCCTGTGAAGTTTGGTCATATTGTCTTGTCTTGAACTGATGAGTTTTTTTTTTGTTTTTTTTTAAAGTGTAAATTTAATTAACTTGTGTGTGTACCAAAATATTAATGTACACAAATAAACTCAATACCAAATGACAAAAAAGTTAGCAACTACCCGTTGAACATGGCAGAGCATTTACCAGATACAGAGCCAGCCCTTAGGAGCTGGCGGAGCCCAAAGACAGACCTAAAATGCTAGTAAATATTGGCATGCATTCAATAGGTAGGCAGAAATAAATGAATGCTAATGCTTGATCATGTTAGACTCTCAAACAAATCATTCTTTTTAACAACTCCTAAAGAGGGATGAGTTAGCTTGATGTGCAAGCGGTAGTGAATCCAAAATCCTGTCCTTATATGGTTCATGCACAGTTGTGCGTAAAAGCCTGGTTAACTTCCGAGAGACTCTTTTTTAACTCTTATTCAGTGTGCACCTCCTGAGCTGACGTTAAAGGACGCCTTTTTTCATTGGTTTCTGATGCTGCAAGTCACTGCCCAAGTGCTGGATTTTGACAACTTGTGTGAGTGAGACCGGCCTCTCTTGGTTTGTGCGCTCCAGCAGTGACCACATTTGAATGAGAGGCTGGAGATAATGCTAATGCTAATTTTTGCTTGTGAAAAACAGACTTCAAACCATTAAAGCAAAAATTTGCTAATGCTAATTTTCGCTTGTGAAAAACAGACTTCAAACCATTAAAGCAAATGTACTTTCCAGAAAAAACTGAACATCAATGTGTTAATGTGTGGTTAAGCCAAAGCTACGTTCACTAGCCAGCGTTGTTGCCAAGTCAACACACAGCACCCACCCGTCAGTCTATTTCTGATTCTTCAATAAAACATAATAGTTAACTGATACAGTACATTTATACAGAGGATGATAATCAGTAGAGCTAAACAGTAAGGTCAAACACTACTGTATCATATGACTCAGCAGTGAAAAATATTAAAAGGGATATATTATTAGGTAATGCTGTGAATTAATACGATAAGAAAAACACTGGCGGTCTGTGGTTTCTGGGAAAACCCTTCCCTGTTGACCTCTAAGAAACCGCAGTTCAAGACACCACAGCTCAAGACATTACTAACTATAATGTTATTTCCTCGTGTGATTATAAAATATATAACAATGGTTTCTACAGAGAATGGGTGTAAGAAAAATCCAGGAGAGACATTTTGAAAGCTGAGACAATGCACTCTGAAACTCAAAACAGCTGCGAGGTGACCGCAGCTTGGACAGACACACTGCACATTGTAACTGACGCGCAGATACACACGTTGACACAGTTGACTCCCCTCCCAGCACACAATTGTGCACATTGTATGTCATGCTGGCAAAAATAAATATGCCTGCAGGAATGAATGTAGACAGCAGCACAATTACTGTACAGTATGTATGACAGATTATGCTTAAAAACATGACATGAGAGGTTCACACACACACACACACACACACACACAAACACGCACATACAAAGCAGCTGTCAGCAATACACTGAAATGTCTGTGTACAGTACATGCATTTGTGTGTGTGTTTTCCTCCTGACATCTCCATAAGGAGAGTGAACACGGCTGTGCCTCCTAACAGATTCTCTGCACCACATAAAGATGTCATCGGACCAGCGCTGTAAATAACTCTAGTGATGCTCTTCATTCCTGCGATGATGAATGAGGCCGATTCAGCACCCATACCATAACTGTACAGTTACATTACATGACACCATTAGCATACTTCATTTATCTATGGTGAACATAAAATGTAGGTTCAATTTCATGCACAGATTTGACTGCTGGTGCCTATAGTTCATGCAGTGTCATAAGACTGAGTGACACACAGACTGGAGTGATATGAATTCAGACACATTTACAGCCTGTGTGATTGGAACGTGGTTGATTTGGTTGATTTCCTCAGCACTTTTGGTTGAGGTTAGTTGAGTGTTGTCAATATGGTTACTGTGTCAGTGACATATCTGCTCTTCTGCCTATTTTGAGCACACAGTCTAATTCCCTCACATCAGATTATGCTGCACTAAATCTTCCACATGAAGCTTAAGTTAGTGAAGAGAGAAAAAAAGAGATTAAAGAAATCTTGACAAAAAAAAAAACTGGAGCATCTTGAGTGTCACCTGAACTGTGACAGCTATCATTCACTCATCCGCATCCACTCCGCAGGGTGCAGCCCACAGCAATGCAGCAGTAGATGTTTGTACAATCACAAACACACTCCGTTTCTATAACAGGAGCATTAGTCACTGTCAGGTAGGACCTCTGCCAACACAGAGAGAGAGGCTGAAGCTGCCAGGTTGGACCTTGTTTGTGTATGAATGCACTGCGGGTATATGCAGGAAGTTTTGATTGTACTGCTCTATGCTTAAGACATCATCATCATCTGAGGTTTCACAGGCTTGGACCACCGTAGATGAAGCCACTTCTTCCCTTTCCAAGCTTTTGCTTTGTTCAGACTTTAAGACTAAACTATTTGTTTTCAAGCACCTTTTATTGCAACACAATTTGAGTATGAAAAAAAACAGTAGGACCTCATCAGTAGTCACGACTGTGTATAAAAATACGTGATGTATTTTGTCACTTGTATTTATGTAAGCAGGGTGTCAGCGCTTTATTTACTATTTCTTAAAATAGTTTGTTTGGGTGTTTTATGACTTGAGATCGCAAAAGAGATTTTAACTGGGCAGACTTGAACAAGAGGCTGTATGGGTCATGGTCTCCGTCTTAACCACTAAACTGCCAGGGTGCCCTGATAATGCAGTGTTTTTTAAGCTTCCGTAGCTTCCTACAGTTTCTCTGCATGCAAATGTAAATTCATGGGGAGGTCCCTGAACAAGACTGAAACTGCTGTACACAATGTAGGGAATATGTACTACATTTGTCATACTTGCAATGACTTGGAATCGTACCGTGTCCTTGTCATCTATACATGATAGCTAAAAATGTCAAATGTTTTAATTGTTTTCGTTATCTTGGCAATATTTCAAAAACAAGATCAATTTTAACTTTTAAAGACACAGAGACAATTTTACACACCTTCATCTCTTCACGCCTGGATTACAGCTATGGCCTCTTCTCTTACCTCAAACTAAAATCTATTAATCGACTTAAGAATGTACAGAATTCAGCTGCCAGGCTTTTAACCAAAACCAAGAAACATGATCACATCACTCCAGTTTTAGCCTCTTTACACTGGTTCCCAGTATGTTTCAGAATATATTTTAAGATTGTTTTCAGATTACTTTTAAGGCTCTTCATGGTTTCTCTCCCAGTTATATGTCCAACCTCTTACTGCCATAAACGCCAGTACATACCTTGAGGTCCTTGGGCAGAGGTCTTGTGTCTGTTCCAGAAGCCCGATGGGACAGTGTTTGCTGTCAGTGCCCTGAGGCTCTGGAACAATCTGCCCAAGAAAATCAGGTTGGCCGAGTCAGTGATCTCCTTTAAGACCTTTAGACTTTAGACCTTAAGACTTCTTAAAACACACTTTTTTTGGAGAGCCTCTCCTGATTTTAGTTGAGTTATAAGGTCATTAAAACTGTGTTTTGTTTCCTCAGTTTTTATACACTTAAGTGATTTTTTTCAGTTCTTTTAAAAGTTGTTGTTTTCATGTCTTGTCTGTTTTAACTATTGACATGTAAAGCACTTTGTAGCTCTGTTTTGAAAAGCTCTTTATAAATAAAGATTTTTATAAAAAAAAACCTGTCTAATTCAACATTTAGGCCATGTTTACATGAAAACGATACTCTGAAAACAGAATAGTTTCTCCGAACTTCTCTACGTTTTGAAAGAAGTTCCACGTTCAGACGACAACTTTTTGATAACTATCGCCGTGCACACGGATCCGTAAAAATGACCAAAAACGCTGTAGTATACATGCCAGGCCAGTAGTTGGTGGTGTGACTTTGTAATGAAACAACACGCTCCTGCACACGTGCGCTTCCTTCGACAGAGCGGTGATGTATAAACAAGCAAAATGGCAACCGCACGAACGTTTGTCTCAACGGATGACGAGGTGGAGCTGCTCCAGTAAATCTACACTATGATGGGGAAGTGTTGATAAATTCAACAGGGTGAGCAGCACAAGCAGAGCTCAGGAGTCCGCCATTGTTGTTGTGATGGTCGACTTTCTTGCGCATGCCTAGTGACTGGAAGCGTAATGCGCATGTGCGAAAAGTCTCCGTTTTCAGAGGAACTGCATATTGCAAGTTTACATGACAACGGAGATGGTGCCGTTTCCAAAAAATTGCACTCTGGAACCTGTTTTCAAAATGTTGCGTTTTCAGGCACCCAAAATGGCGCTGTCGTGTAAACGATCGACCAAAACACGACTAAAGTTAACCGTTTTGAGTTGAAATCATTGTCGTATAAACAGGACCTCAGAATCCTTACCTGTGTTTGTGCTGTGTTGAGTAGTTATTTTTCCATTAAAAGAAAACAAAAGTAACAGAAATGTGTCTCTGCTATGTGCATTGATACTCATAGTGCATGGTTCTTTCAAGGAAATTAGGAAATTAATGACCGTAAAAATAAAATGTGACCAAGAACAGATTTAAAGGAAATCAGGTGGAAAGTTGGGCCATCTGCCCAAGAACATCTGATTAGATTTTGGTGAAGCAAACAATAAACGATGAGGATAATTTGGAAATCGCTACAGTGACATTAAGTCTTTAACACACGGGCTTAAAAAGAGTAATCCACTTATTTTAGCTTTTGATCATTATGCATTCGAGTAGTTGGGAGACTCATTAAGAGTGTTGTAGCAAATTCTGAAGTACAGGTCACGCTCCATGATCTCAGTTTGTAGGGCAGGCTTTTCATTAAAAACTTGTATTCTCCAAACGCAGAGATAACACTGAGATAATGCTCATCAGGGTTATTTTCTCAGGCTAGAAAAACCTCTTCCAGAATCAAATAAGTCATTATACAGCTGCTTATGGGCTGACTACTATCCATCCATTACCAGTACATATCTTGAATCTGTAAAATCTGTTAGGTCCCCCTTAAGTAGTCTCCCAATGGTCAGTATTAGACTTCAGCTGGTTTGGGCAACTCAAGTGTGAAAAGTATACGACTGTACTCAGCTGAGGCAAAGTGTTGCTGAAATAAACAAACATTTCATGCAGAGAAAAACCCTGGATAAATAAAAGGTTAAATTAAACTAATTATTAACAGTGGCGTCCCTGGGATTTAAAAGGTCGTCATGGGTTTGACATTCAGATTGCAGTTACACAGCTCTCCATTTCACACCACATTCACACATGCTATGACTCTGGGGAATGCAAAGCACCGTGTATGTTTGACTGAATAAAAATAGCTGGGAACGCTTTAGCCGTGACAAATAGGAAATGCTTTTTATAGTTTTCATTTTTATGGTATTTATTTAACATAATATTCTAGTTCTGCAGCCATAGCAAAACTACACGTTTTATATGCCGAGTAGTTCAAATAATCAAAGCTTGTATTTGGGATGATGAAGCTGTCAGTAATGTTAATCATAAGGAGTATGCAGTGGTTTTGGTTTTATATCAGGGGAATATGACCTCCCTCTCTATGACCGACTTAGGTCATGTGATGCCACATAAGAAGGATCCACTTGCAGAGGAAGGACATGATGAAAACAGTAGCTCTAAGAAATTAGTATGTGACACTTGAGTTCAGAATATTTTACCACAAATGTAATGGTATGTTTTTGGAAAACAGATACAAAAACTGAAGATACCACGACATTAATCATGGCCACATGTTTGAACCACATTCAAAGCTGTCAAATTTTACTGTAATTATATGCTTAGAATACAATATTACAACAACAATATTAGTAAAAATGTCCAGTTGTTTCTGAACCTGAGATAAATTAGTATTGACTCAAAGCTGAATTTTGTCAACCCAGTTGCCTGAATAAATGTTGGCATTGTCTGTTTCTGCAAACCATGGATATGTTACATTTTTACATTTCATATGTAGTGGATATTTTACATTTTTGTATGTTTCAATTTTCATTGTTATGTTGTGATATTGCTGTGGCTATCGTGGTTAGGTTTAGGCACACAAACCGCTTGGTTAGGGTTAGAAAAACATGTTTTGCCTTCAATGCCTAGTTAGGTCGCTACAAACACGGCTAAACATGTCACGCATGATTGCTGAAAACATGTTTTAAAGGGACAGTCCAACCCAGTGTTAAAATACATATTTTTCTGCTTACCTGTAGATAGCTACGGTGTGAGTTGCTGAATATTTGGGATAGCCGTAGAAATGTCTGCAATCTCTCAAATATAATGGAACTATATGGCACTAAATACATTTGAAAATTTCAACAGCAATAGCCCTTTTTAAACAGGAATTGTGCAAATTTGCAGTCTTCTTTCAGCATTGGCAGTATAAAAGCAAAATCGGAGAGTGCAACAAAATGCCGCCTACCTGCTTTTGCTTATACAGAATGCGCCTTTTTCGGGACAATGGGGGCGTGAGCAAGTAACAAAACGTGTAGCTCAGCGTGTGATGTAACCAGTGATGTGGGAGGGAAGCCGAGGCTGGTCAGTCCTTCGGCGATTCTCTCATAAGTTGGCCCGTTCTTCACCGCCCCCGTCACTTGACGATTAATGGCCTCTTCGTTTGCGAGGGCAAGGAGGGCGCGCAATTCCTTGTCTCCCCAGTTGCTCATCTTTACAGTGTCTGTCAGGTTTGCGTTTCCCTCTTGCTACTAGCTGCTCGCTAATTCCTGCTATCAGCTGTTTCCTGTTTATCCACTGCCAGTGGGTCGCACGTGTGGCGTCATCAACAGCTCCTCCCACAAGTCTTCAACAGCCCCTCCCATGGCAGAAGGCTGCCTCGGTCTGTTTAAACTAAAAAGGTTCCGCCAATATGACTACCCTACGAGGTGGAAAATTGGGCACCTCAGATCAACTCGCCAATCCAGCTCTGTGTGTCTAAACGCTCGCAGCTTACCGGCAAAACGGCGCAACATTCGCGGAAAATCTGGTAGTGTAAAAGGGGCTACAGTCTCTTTCTATTCCAGAAAAAAAACAGTTACTCAAGATAATCCACAGACCTTTTTGTGAGCAGTTGGAACTATTGTAGGAACTATTTTCTTTTTGCTGAACTACACACGCCAACCACACCACACAAAGTGTGCATTTCCTGCTTGCTCACCTAGCACCAAAGGTGTCTTGCCAAGGTGTCACACCATCCCCTCCCCCTAATGATGAAAAAAAACTCAGCTCATACACATGTAATCTGAACTTTCCCATACGTATGAATACATATTTACAGAAACATACCCTGCCAATTTTTTAGTATGGCAACTAGGCTGATAAAATGCAACAGATTGACCTTGAACTGAATTTTATCATTGCAAATGCCTCAGATCATGATCCAGAAATGTATACTGAACCATCTGACAGGGACAGATACATTCCCCTAACTGCATAACTTTCTTTTCTATACTATCTTTGTCTGTCTATACTGTATTGCTTTGCAAAAATCCCCATTCAGCACAGCACATAAAGTGATGAGTCATTCATACCTCCTTCAAACAGCAGACAGAATATCACTAGTTCCTCTCTAATCATTTTTTCCCCTTCATTTGCCTTCTCCCTGGGTGTCCACAGAGTTTGTTGGTTGCTAGGTCTGGAAAAGGTCAAGTCTGTTGAACTAGAGTGGCGGTCAGAGCCAACATAAGCACAGACACTTTCCTCCAGGACCCTCCTTTGCAAATTGGCCCTCAGCAGAAGGCGGTTATGCTCTGGCTACATGCTGCCCTCCTGCTAGCATGCTTAGCTTTAGCATGTGCAGCCAAGAGAAACTGTCGCCATTAAGGTCTAAGGGTGGCGTGGAAAAAGACATATGTGAACTTGAAATTGGTTGATTTCCTGTGCAAACACACAGTCCATTATTTGGATTTCAAGTTGTAAGGTTGCCAGGTTGTGTGCTGATCCAATAGAAGACAGAACAGCTATGTGGAGCACAGATGGTGCAGCATATGGGTGAGTTTAAGTATGAAATGACAAAAAAAAAAAAAAAATCATATCCCATTTGTCCAAACCCTATTATTCAACAAACAGAACAAAGTAAGAATCCACATTAGGAAAAAAAAAAAAAGTTTTTTTTTTAACACATCTGTGTGAGTCATTTTGGGTACCACATGGTATTATTGTGCTGTTTTGTGCTGAACATGGCATATCTTTTAATATGCTGTGTCTTTGTCTGAAATGTTTTATTATTTCACTTTGGGGTTCTTTCATAGAGTAACAAAGTCCTAAAACTGTGTGACCAGGGTTCCAGAAGTAGTAGAAGTCCTGTGTGTGTACGAAATATAAGAGGCTGCATTAGAAAATGTATGAAGATTAATTGGAGAATGGTTTGACTCAAAAATGGTGTGATTTACATGCTATAGCCTTCAAAGTCACAGTCAACTCGACACAGCTGAACACTCAAGGGAGACTTTGGAGTGAGATTTTGGAGCAGCGCTTTCCACCATTATCAAAAAAACAAATTAAGTGAAATCTTTTGAAAGAATCCTGACCATCCCTCCAGTAAAGTTCAGAGAGTTGGAGAATCTCTAAGTAGCTCTGAAGTTGATTTAAAGGATCGTGTTGGACGAACACCTTAGGCTACTAAGTGATTTTACTTTTACTTTAATAAGTCACCTTTCAAAATCTGGTTCTTTGGCAACAAACTGAAAGTTTGTTCATACAAAAATCAAATGAGAGAAGTTACCAAGGAGCATCTTGGTAAGAACCATGCATTCACCAAGTTTAAGATTCAGCTGAGTATGCTGCTAATATCAATCTGAAGCCAAAGATTGCATTAAGCTAAAATCAGATTAAAAATTCAGCACTTTCCTGCTCTGACTAAGTTTTTAATAAATTTAGCAAATGCGGTTTTGCTTCAGAATGCAACAGCCAGAATGCTGAATTTGCTACAGCTCTTTTCCCTCATAGAAATGTCAGCTGAGGTTCATGGGTATTGTAGTAATTAGAACGTGCATACCAGCTGACAGAAGGAAGAGGAAGCAAAGTTGTCATAATTAAATGACCATGAAACCTTTATTATTTTTAGATTATCCAGATTTTTATAAACCTCTATTTATTCAGGGAGATTTCAAGCCTCTCTTTTGCAGGAACACATACACACCTGGAAAAGCAGTTCAGGCTTTTCCATACACGTTAGAGTTCTCAATGGGTCGAAAACATTACAAGCCAAACCAAACCGACCCATGTGAGCTGAGGGCTGAATCCAGCCCATCCGAGATCATCACATAGAATACTGAGCTCAACCCCGACCAAGACCCAACCCCCCAAAAAGCACTTGTCAGCTTCTAGCGCCAGGGACACACCAGCTGTGTGGCGACACAAGCCATGTGCATCTCCAGCAGAAAATGGATCAGCTCGGTGGATCACCTACTATTCACACCGTCAGTGAAGCTGAACACAGAGCCCCACACGACGCTTAGCTGCTCCCTTTCCATCTCTCCCGAGAAGGAGAAGAAGCTGCTTGCAGAGTTCTCTTTATTTGATGTTTTATTTTTTTATTTTTTTTCCACAGCCCAAGCCCTTTCGGACACATCCAATCTGCGTACATTTTTGGCCCGAACTGCGTCCAACGTGTTGGGCTTATCAGGATCCATCAGGCTCTGGTTGTGATTGAGAACTCAAAAACATGTGCTGGCTTAGCTTGACTTAGCCCGAGTCATATTGATGACGGCTTTTGCTTGTGAACCAACGGAACATATTTCTGTACACCCTTGCTGGTGTTATTGTGGTCGACAACTTTCTTGTCCTGTTGGAGTTTTTAAATTTTCTCTCAGCCATGCATGAATGTAAGCCAGGTGCCCATCTCCTCCAGCTTGCTTAAACATCAATGTACAATTTAAATTGTAAAGCACAAGTTGAAGGAGCTGATGGAATTACATTTCACTGGAGTTATAGATAAATTGATTGACATGCCATTGAATTGTCACTAAACATTGACGCTGAATAAAGATACAACCTAGCACACTGTTGGACAGACTCTGGAGATGGTCCGACTCCTTGCATTTAAATTGGTAATGGAAACGCAAATCAAATGGTCATGGTTAGACTTGTTTGTCCCAATGGAAAAGCCCTAAATTTAAATGTGATTGCCCCACTGCAGCAGTTGGGATTAAGGTGGCAATGGTTAATGGGGGTAATGAGGAAGGGGCAAGCACTGATTGAACTCCCGGTCACAAGTTCGTTTCTCTAACCCTAAGGTCACCTTTTCCCCATGTTGAAAGAAAATGTAAAATGGAAATTAACAGTGGCAGACTACCTGACAACTGCTGTATTCACTACAGTTGGATTACACGATCGTGCAACAGTTAAAAAAAAGTCCCCAGTCCTCACAAACCTGGTGATGTTGAAACTGAAAAACTGTCTGTGTTGCAACCACTTGAAATGATGAGCTTAATTCAAACCTGCTCTCTCCTTTGAATCCCACAGGCTGCAGAGAGTTGAAAAGTGGTGAGTGAGTAATGTATGTACACAGATAGTGAGACCACAGAATGAACAAGAAAATGCCAGAACGACAGCGCGAGGCTGGTGGCTGAACACGGATAGGTGGTTTCTTATCTTGATGCGTAAAGCTATTTGATCTTACCTCAAAGCTCCCAAACCACTTCAAGTAAAGACATTTCAGATTACATTAAAGAGATGTTAGTACATGTACCCATCCTGAATGGAAATGCCTTTATTGATGTTTCAGAGTCAGACTGTGATTTCTAATCCGTGCCAGAATTATAAAGCTACTGCTGCACAAAAGCTCTGACTTTTCACATGTGTTAAAAGGTTACTGAATATCAAACAGTATTGTTGTTTGTTGAAAGTTGTGGTCACTGTAACTTGTGTTAACTAACAGTATTGGTAAGTGTTGCAGAAGCAATAACACAGCTGCTAGTTAGAATTAGCAGGACAGATAATTATAGGTTTGGTCACACTGAAAGTCAAACACTTAAACATTATGACTCCCAGCTACATTATATATAGTGTATTTTTGGACAAATCTGGAAAAGTTCTTCAGATAAGGACTAGACATTTGCTTCTGCAGTTTAATGAACTAGATTCTGTGATTATGTGGCAGTCATTACTGTCAGTATGTACCTTCGTATTTAAATCAACACTTGCAGATTCACTGCACATTTATTAAAGCTGTCGTTAATTTTTATAGAAAAAAATTTGTTGTATTTGCTGAAAATGTCATTAAATTCACACAGAACTCAGTGAGAGAAATGATCGATGAAAAAAATTCATATTCCTCTGCCTATTCTTTCGCCTTGTATTGCCTCTAATGGCCTTACTTCATGTTAACAAAAACAACCAATCAGAGCCGAGGAGTCTCTAACGCAGTTGTCAATCAGTTTCCCATGAATTGTGGTTAAACTGTCAAACTAGGCTGCACTGATCAAATATGAATCAAGATTCTGTTACTGCATAGCTTATTTCTTTACGGTGCTCAGTACTTTGGTCAACTGTTGATGAACTCTCATTTAACAGCTAAACAGTACACTAAAATTTCTTTCTGAAAACATTCGAGGTGAGAAATAGGTGATGCTGTAACAAAATCTTGATTCATATTTGATCAGCGCTGCCTAGTTTAACTGTTTGACCACAGTTCACGAGCAGTGACTGACATGATTGACGCTGGGTTAGAGACTCCTCGACTCTGATTGGTTGTTTTTGGTGCTCCACAGTCCATTTCAGCAAATGTCATTATCAGTAGTAAAGAGGAGGGGCATGATATGTTTCACAGATTATCTGTCACACCGTGGTGTGGTGGTTAGCACTGTCACCTCACAGCAAGAGGGTTGCCGGTTCAATCCCGGGTGTGGGAGCCCTTCTGTGCAGAGTTTGCATGTTTTCCCCGTGTCAGCGTGGGTTTTCTCCGGGTACTCCGGCTTCCTCCCACAGTCCAAAGACATGCAGGTTAAATGGTGACTCTCAATTGTCCGTAGGTGTGAATGTGAGCGTGAATGGTTGTCTGTCTCTACATGTCAGCCCTGTGATAGTCTGGTGACCTGTCCAGGGTGTACCCTGCCTCCTGCCCAATGTCAGCTGGGATAGGTTCCAATCCCCCCGTGACCCTCAAGAGGATAAGCGGTTAGAAAATGGATGGATGGATGTGGATGGATTTGTTATTTAAAAGCGTCTCATATCTAGATAAAATCCAGATGCAGTTGAATGCATTTTAATTTAGCCCAAATATGCATCTGTGCTCAGTCTCCAGGGTAACATACATATCAGGGTCAGCCCTACTTCAGTCCAAAAGGTGGTGGTAATGTATCTGAAGCTTTTTAGTAACTGCCAAAAAATGCAAGAAGAATAACATCTGTACTTTAGCAGTTTGATTACAACAATAACTGTTTAACCAATGACCTAAGATAAACACACGGATAAGACTATGACCAAGGGGGAGAAAGCAAGCTTTGCCTGTCTTCAGCGGCCCAGACTCACACTGCACTGTCACCCATATAGATTATCCAATTGCTGCGCTTCCCAGGGATCAGATAAACGCTGTAACAGCTCGTTGGGTCCTTTGTATGACCACATGCATTGAAATTACCGGAACCACTTTCTTCCTCTCACTGTGAAACAGCGAGAAAGACAGCTGATTTCAGTTTTATTTCAGCGTCCCTTGAGCTGCCATTATTACAAGAGACAGACCCTGTGAGGGGCAATTTCCAGGACAGCTGACTAACAGATTTGGGGGGGGATAAGATTACGAATTCGTCTTGGAGATACGGATGCGTTTACACTGTTTTGACATCCAGCTAGAATGTGTCTCAATTAGCATTCGTTCCTTTTTAAGAGAGTTCTTTGTTGCATTTATACTTGGCATTGGATGGCTGACCAATCTGCAAAAAAACATTAGATGAGGTAAATAGGGTTTTCATTGTCATGTTATTTAGACGTGTTCTGGATCATAAAGACATCTAAATTTTTTAGGAAGTAATAAATGACAAATATAAAGTGTTACAAAAGTAAAATAATACTAAAAAATACAAAACAAATAATATTAAAAAGGTAAAAATCCTTTCTCTGCCTCTCTACCTCACTATTTCCCTTTCTGACTTTGTATCGCCCTCCCTGCCTCTCTACCCCCCAGACTGGGATTTTTTGTACCAAGGCAGATGGCTTCAAACAGCAGGTATCCCCCATGGGAGCCTCACGAGGAGGTCCTGGACACTCCAGGCCTGCCTGAACTGCAGGGTGGGGCGTGTGCAAAAGAAGGGACCAAATAGATTTATACATTACTCAAATTCCAGCCTTAATGCACAGAGTGGCTCAAAGCAAATGGAACGCAGCGCGAGGGGGAGTGCTGGGGGAGCGAGGGACAGCGAGTGGGCGAAGGAAAGAAGGGAAAAGGGAGAGGGGCAGATACCAGGAGAACAGATTTCTCACAGATCTCATTCCATTTGTGTGATAAGAAAGGAAATAACGGCTTCAGATGAGGGAAATTGCAAAGGGACACGTATCACCTTCCTTTACATTGTGAGAGGCGGATCACAGGAAGCACGGAGCAAAAGGAATGAGAGGCAGCTCTTGCAAGGATGTGAGGAGACGTCTCGAAATGTGCTCGGCATAACCTGCCTCAGAAGTGTATTTGTATAAAATCCCATTGAACATTAACACTTTCATACTTGAAGAGGAAAAAATTAAAGTTCACATCAACATTTGTTTCTACATCCTGAATCAATTTTATTTACCGGGTGCAATAACTGCAGGAATTTTTCCGTGGTGACACAAACTGACAGTTCATAGAGTTTCCGAGTAAATTCTGACACACAAGCGACAGAGCAAACGGGCCCTGAGGCAGGAGAAGTGTGTAGAAAGACTGCCCTGAGACTGCACCTTCACAGTCGCAGGCTTGATCCCTGCAATCGTCATGTGCGCGCCTCATCAGGACCACACCAGAGGGTTTGCGTATTTTTAGCCTGTTGCTGTGCTTTATAGTTTTTCTTCTTCCATGTAGAAAATGTTTTGAATTAATATGCGTATTAAAATAAGAATAAAATGTGTTTGAGTTAGATTCAGAGATCAGTCAACTGTATATGCTGTCAAAGTTATATTATTGTCATGTGGCAGTGCCAGTTTTTGCGGCAACTGTTCTGAGAACTTTACTCAGTAATGCAACCAAAATCAAACTTTTGTTTAGTGTGCATTTGAGCTGCGTTGCCAGAAAAGAAGAAGAGAAATGAATGTTGCAAATTGAAGAGATGAACTTGGTAGTATCTATTGATTTAACTGAATTTACGGCCAATCTGTTGCCAGTCAAGTTGCAGTGTGGGTAATATAGGTGCCAGGTTTTGACAAGCGAGAAAAATGCATGGGAAAAAAAAAACATTATCTGTTTCTGTTTAATTTTCAGTAAGTCCATTGCTGTGTTGCAAAATGCCACAGAAGTGCAAC
Organism: Epinephelus moara; assembly: GCF_006386435.1. Classification (NCBI taxonomy): domain Eukaryota; kingdom Metazoa; phylum Chordata; class Actinopteri; order Perciformes; family Serranidae; genus Epinephelus; species Epinephelus moara. The sequence continues at coordinate 29,624,100 of NC_065526.1, read as the reverse complement.
ATTAACTCTATGTTTTCTATTGAAAAAAAATACTACCCACAAAATGACCATTTGTTATCAGTTAGTCATTGCTTGTTACCTTGGATTTGTGAAGAAATCTTTGCTTTTCTCACATGCCTCTAGTGAACAGAGGATCCAATCTTGATGAATATAAGTAAATGGGGACCACGTTTAACATGTAGTGAAAATGCAGGCGTTTGGGAAGTACTGAGCGTACGACCGGATAAATGAGACTTGATCTCACGAGTTGTGTAAGAGTTTGTAAATGGATGCTTTGGTCTAGTTTTGCTGTTTTGAAAAGGTGGTCCCTTGTTTACTTTAATTCATTAAGAATGTTCGCCTTTTTGGATTCTCCGTTCATGGAGGTTGCATGTGATAAAGATAATATTTTCTTCACAAATTCCAAGTAACACAAGGTGAGTAACTGGTACACAAATGGTCTTTTGCAGGTGAAGTGTTCTTCTGACTTCAGCAACCTCAACAGCACTCTTTTTATCTATCCAGCTGATCTGAGATGCTTCATAAAAATTAGAAAAAGAAATGAAGATTTCAGTCCCATTGATGGTGAAACACTATGAAGCAGACAGCTAAAAATTTGCATCAAACTTTGTAATTTGGCTGATAAGACAGGTTAATTTGTCTAAGATGTCTTACAAATCACAAGTTGTGGGTTATTGTTAAAAGAGCTGGTTACGACGTTCAGAGCATATCTATGATATGAGTCTGAGCCGGCATCTAAACATGGAGGTGGCTGAGCTGGTGGGTAGCAGCTAACAGTGCTAACAACAGCAACAGTGCTGACAGAGCTAACAGTGTTAACCTGGAGGGGAACCAAACGGAGATTGTTACGCTTTTGCGACAATGCAGTCGCCGTTGTCAGCAGTAACCACCCGTAAACACCGTGTGAGTGCAGTGCAAAGAGGCAGGGATTGGTTAGCCAGTGGTACATACACACACACACACACACACACACACACGCACACGCACACACACACACACAATGACTAACATGCACTTATCACAACAAAGTAAAAAGAAACTCTGATAACAACACAGAGGTAGCATGACTTCATTTTCTGCTCAGGACACCATTACTCCACTGCAACTTTACATAGCAAATAGTTGTTTGCTGCAATATTAATGTTCTGCATTTCATTTAGAAAGTTTAATTTTTCCTCAAAATAGACTGATCTGTGTTTGGGAAATCTTACATGATTAATTTTTGATGTCTTTTTAGCATGAATGAAACCCCATATGACACGTAAAAGACTGTATTTGTGAAGAAGTATGCAGCGGTGATAAATTTCACTCTTCGCCTTGCCTTCACTGTTGGAACAATTGCTCCCTCTATAAAAGTTAGTCCAACCAATTGCCTCACATAGATTTGTCTCCTCTAGCTCTCGCCTCCACCCCGGTGCCTCAGCGCTCATTTCACAGCCACAGCTGTGCAAAAGCAAATTTATTATCAGCCTCAGTATTTCTGACAGGCTATCCGGCAGACGCTCGGGGTCCTTGAAGTGCAGAAAGGCCTTCCCATCGCTGCGCTCCCCTGCCTCCCAGCAGGTCTGCGAAGTGAATTTACTGCCACTGTCGAAACTTCTGTCAGTTCTCAAAGGGAGAGAGAGGAGACAGAGAGAGAGCGAGAGAGCAATATGGGACTTTTTTTTTTTTTTTTTTTTTTCTTCCACAGATGCCCGGACATGCAGTCTCTCCAACCCAGAGGGCCTTTGAAATCAGCTCGCTCGTTAATAGTTGTCTCATGGAGGCTCGGCGAGAGGAACGCTTGACAGAGTCTGAATGGAGACACCAAAGCTCAGTTTTGTCAAGCACTGAAATTCTCATTTTCACCTTCTTACTGTAGCATAAAGGAACTGTTTCTGCTGCATTTCCTCGCCAGTGCCCCCCCTTCAACCCCTCTTTTTTTGTTGCAATTTCAAGTCAAGTCATGAGCAAGTTACTGAGCATATCTTTAGCTGCTGATGAAAAACAGTCTGTTGCACTGGAAATTAAATGTTCCATGTTTGGCTTATAGTGTTAAGAATTATTTTTCTGTTCCAAGTATGGTAATGCCAAGTATGTAATCTATCATGTCTTAGGTCTATTTGGTTATTGTAAACTGAATTTAATGACGGAATGACTGGCAGTACATTTGTTATAGTAACTTTGTGTTAAAGATATTATACATAATTTAGCATTCTCTCCTTTGCTCACAATACAATAGATGTTTTATTGCGTTTGTTAGGTGAACACATGGAAAACAACTGAGATCGATCCAATTAGGACTGCAAATAGGAGTCGTTTTGTACATTTTCTGTGAGTCCACTAATCATTTTTCATCTGTCTTCCTGATAACATATCTGCAGTTCCTTTTGTGTCTCACTCCATCTTCCCCATAAGCAGACCAAGAGGATCCCTTTATAATGAATCCACTTAGCCACAGAGCAGTGCTGCTGCTCTGCTTTGGGGGCATCCTGGAGGTGAGGACACACTGGGGCGAAAAACAACCTTGTACTTTAAAAACAACTCAAAACGTGAAGCCATTCATCCCCGAGCTTGCCCTCTCCCAGCCGCATACCTTCACGTCCCGTCTCAAAGGCATCCAAACATAAAGGCGGAGACAGAGAGACGGCACAGCACTAAAAAAAAAAAAAAAAAGGGCCCCTGAGCAGCCTCCCCTTTCACACAGGCCAATATAAAACCACCAGGTTTCCCGGTCCATTGGGAAAAGATAAATAAATACCCTCTCCACCTCCTCACCTCAGCCCTTATTTTGTTCCTATTGTTTATTATCTACATAATCATCCCAGGGTGGCGGCAATATTTTGTTGCATCTCTGCTGCCTTGCAATTAAGGATGAAGTGAATTTGCGAACAAAGGCATCTGTGTGTATTTGTGGAACTATACATTAAATATATATCGACCTTGCTACGTATTTGTTCTTTTTTTATGTGCTGCCTGCTGTGTTTTCTGACACTTTCAGGTGTGGTCACGAAATTGGTGGTGGTGCACTAGCCTTGTGAGTGCAAACTTCTGTTGTGGAATTTTGTTCTTAGGATCATTTCATTCGTTCAGTGTAGAGTTTGAATTAGTAAGATCTAGATTTACTTAGGCTGATCAAACGTGCTGGTCTGGGGAGGAGATGCTTTAAGGCGACCTTTAGAGCTCTACTACCACAACACCCAGAGCCCATTCACTCTCAATAACACTCCACCAACCCCCGTACACAATGTCAAGGCCGGCAATAAAACTCTTGATATTAAAAGCGTGGACAAAGGGGACTTTACAGGGTTACAATTTATGGTTGTTTTTAAAGTGAGCTCTCAGACACTGTTGTTGCTTGTGAAGGGTGGGAGCTCTCATCACTTGAAGTGAAAAAAAAAAAAGAAAGTTTGCACATTTGTCATTTCAATGAGGATTTTAATTGAAATCCGTAGGGGAGAAGACATGTAGTCTGGGAAACAGCTTATAAATATTTGCAGCTCTTAGCTCAGGACTGAAAAGGTTAATTCACAGTTTTGCTGATGCTGTTCATACACATTAAAAAAGTTTAAAAGTGTTGATCACTACATAAGAATGAAATTGGAATTCGACCAAACACACTGTAGTCTCCTGAGAGCAGTTTGCGAAATACTTACTGGTTTAGAGAAGTGAAAGGCAAACGTCTGCGGGCATGTAGACTGCAGAAAATTAAGTGTAATGCAGAAATATGAGGTTTGAAGTGTGGCATCCTCTCTCGTCTCTCCTGTCTTCAAAACACATTTAGCAGCTATTTCACCATATTTTTCCAGTGTCGACTGACTCGCTGTTTTTGGCCATGCCTCTCTGCGTTAATTTCGCCAACAGATGTTAAATTTCAGCAACGTAGAGGCGGAAATATGAGAGAAATACAAATCTGTCATAACTCTGAAACAGGAGGTGAGAATACCGTAGCCAGCACAGAGGTCCTACTTCATATTTCATGGCTCCTACTGTGCTAATGCTGCACTTTTCCTCCATGCACCGTGAGTAAGCGTTCCAACAATGTCATTTTCTTCCCTCCTTTTTTACTCAAGAGTTCACTCTCAATTTGAGCAGGGGCTAACGAGGAATGTTGGAGGTGACTCAAATGAATTATTTCAGTTTGTGCACACATACGATTCAAGTATACATCAAGCAAAAAACTATTTTTTTTGCAAAATTAGCATCTGTCAAGGCAACTTTTTTGAAGGCCTCAGATTTAGGAGAAGGCAAACTGTCTCAAATCCAAAAAGTTATGTAATCAGTGAGATGCACACTTGATTAGGACAAAAGGAAAAAATAGAGTGCCGGTGAGTTGTGTCAATACTGCAAAAAGTAGAGACAATTAATAGGCACTAAACACATCAATAAAAGACTCTACATGTGAGGTATCATGCAACATCTGCACACATTTAACACTGCTGTCACTCTCAGCACCATCAGCTTCAAAACAATTGATTCAACAGCTGTTGGAACTTTTGTTGTTAGTTTGTCATCTTTCGTTTCTTTGAAACAGCAAACATGAAAGCGTTGCTTGCCTTTCTGATACCTGCTGCTCAAGCAGAACCAACCAAAAATTAACCACCATTGTAACTTTGTGATTAAAGTGCCCACCCTCCTCTACAGGTCTTTTCAGTTGTTCTGTCTGATTGGACCTCTTATTTAGGTCGAGGTTATTTGAGGACACCAAAGATGAAGTTTTCTTACATAATAATAAACTAATATTTTCAAAAACTGAGGGTTTTTTTTAATATATGATTAAATTAATTAGTAAAAATATTAAAAGACAAACAAACAACTCAGGAAAAAACCTTGACTTCAGCTCAGATATGGCACTAAAATCACCTAGAAAGTCATCCAAACCTTTTTAACTTTCTTTATTGTGATGCACTTGCATTTAATTTTCAATTGCATCATATCATAGCTTGTTCAAACTCAAACACCAACAGCTTAAAATGTAGCTTCATAAAACCACCTTCCAGCCCAGTCATTCATTTTAAATACATTGAAAAGTTTTTCTTATATTTCTTTTTAACAAAACCAGTAAATAAGTGGGAGTTTTTAAGCATAATGTTAAAGTCCAGCACAGTAAGTGATCCACCCACACAGGTGTTTTCCATTATGGTGCCTGATTAGACCTTTCCTCAGGACTGTGCTTGAGTGACATCACCATAACGACTTACCTGTTCTTACGTTAACAAAAAAATGTCATGTTTAATTTAAGCTATCACAAAAAACACCCACTTATGTCACTTTATGACATCAAGAAGCCTTTGTTAGTTTCCTGGTTGGATTATTGTAGTACATTTTTTACTCACATAGCTCCTCAGTAAGCTTGTTCTGCTGCCAAACGCCAACAAGTCTGCTCACATTACTCAAAGTGTAGTGCATCACAATTTGCCAGTTTGTTAATTAGTTTAAGAATCAATTTAAAACTTCTTCTAAAATTAAAATCTAACAAAACAGATGTCAATCAAGAATAGCTTTAATACATCCACACTGTCCTGAACGGAGGTCTAATGAGGCAACATAAGTAAAAACACCTGTGTGAGTGACCATGGCTGTCAATCTGGGGAGTGATTGAAATGCACACAAAAAATAATAATATTAAGTTGCGATCACCTCAAAGGTCTTGTCAGCTTAAACAAGCTGCATTCATTCACCTTAATGCCTCAAATAAAGGAAACTCTGTATACATCCTGCACACAAAAGTGCCTCATATGCCAAAAGCTGGGAGAAAACAAACAAACAAACATGCAGTTCAGTGTGGGGGAACTCGCACCGCGCAGACTACACCTTTACTTGCAGCCTGTCAAAGCTGTCGGTCTCCTCCCCTTGACCCGGACCCTCCCCAGGCCTTGCTGCTGGAACAAAGCCCCCACTGTGTGTGCCTGCTCTGGGGAGTCAGCCTGGGAGAACGCTGGGCCGCCTCCACCGCGGCTACGATTGAGGCCATTTGGGCAAGCTGAGGTTAGGAAGGAGGGAGGGCGGGGGGTTGGGTGTTTGTCGGGGGGCAGAATGACGGATGGGGTGTGTGTGGGAACCGTGCCCCGGCCCGCCTGTCCACTTGTGAAAAGGGCCAGTGCGCTGCCAATTTGCAATGCAGATCTCCCCCCTTGCAGGCTCACTTTGGGAAAAGGCGCATCAATGGCTGGCATAAAGCAGGCCTCCGCTGATGGCAAATGTCATTCCCATTTTGATTCTTGACCCCCTTTTTTTCCCAAACTCAGCCTGCTCCTCCTCCAGAAAAACACCCTCCCCCCTTATTGTGTGCTTCAGTCGCAACCCGCGCTCTCTTTCTCAATTGCCACATTAGATTCCAAGGAGAAAAAAAAAGAAAACAAAGTTCAGAGCTCCCATTCACGTCGGGGGCAGTAATTGTCATTCACATTGAGATGGTGTGAAATACGTCAGGATAAGAATGAGAGAAAGGAGCATTGGAAATTCCCTCCTGTGTTCGATGAGAAGCGAGCGTTGTTAACTATCGCGGTCATTATCGTTACACTCTAATTTGTCACTAAGCCATTTAACTCCGGCAGCTAAATAAATAGATAAATAACAAAGCCGGGGCTGGCACTGCTGTAACTGGTGGCCGTTGCACTGAGGAGGGCAAAGAAAAGGCCTTTTCACATAACTTGTCCACTGAAACGCAAATAAGGAAAAACTGGGAACGAGCGAAAGCCTAAATGTTCCTCCTCCATGGAATTCTAAATCCTTTCAGGTTCTCAGAGACACAAAGAAATGGTCGCACATACAGATGAATAAATTTCTAAGTTTGATGTTTGCCAGCTTGCACCTACAGAGATAAAATGTGCAGGAGGTTCAATCAAGCCATGGAGAAAAATATAAATTGCGGGCATTCACAAAAATTAAATGATAAAAGAATTGACCACATGCTCCTATTTAGACCTTGTAACAACTATTTTTTTTTAGCATATGAATTCAGTTGACCATGTTTCATTTATTCCATGCAAAGTCTGGTTTCCAAGCTCCAGTTGTTGTTGTTGTTGTTGTTGTTGTTGTTATGTTTGAGCATCACCTCCAGAAATTCCAGGTCATAGCAAATAAGTTAGACTTGTATTCGATACTAAGTTGTACCATCAAACATTCAAATTAAGTTGACAGGAAATAAAATTTGTTTAATTTGTCACACTTTACTTGGGAGAGCCATAACCAAACAAAGGTGCCAATAAGCTTTGAAAAAACGTATGACAATCATAAATCAGTACAACTATACATATAAGATTGCACTATTGATTAGATTCCAAGCTAGCTATTGTTCCAAGATCCCAAGCCAAAGCCCTATCAGCCCGAAAAATGTCCCATTGAGCCAAGAGCCCATTTCTCTTATCGTCCATTATCTTACTATATCTTACTATATAATGATGAAAACTCTGTCTGTGTGTGTGTCTTTTCCACGTTTTTCTCCTCACTGACTTGGTCAATCCATGTGAAATTTGACACAGTGGTAGGGGGTCATGGGAGGATGCGAATGAATGCAATGAAGCAATATTACATCAATTGGCCAAAGGGGGGCGCTATAGCAACCGATTGAAATTGCAAACTTTGAATGGGCATATCTCATGCCCCGTATGTCGTACAGACATGAAACTTTGCACAGAGATGCCTCTCCTCATGAGGAACAAATTTGCCTCAAAAACCCATAACTTCCGGCTATATAGATTTTCTGCCATTTTGAATTTTTTGAAAAACACTTAAAATCGATCTCTTCCTAGGAAGTTTGACGATCTGCATGAAACTCGGTGAACATAATCTAGGGACCATTATCTAAAGTTCCCTCTTGGCAAGAGTTGGAAAACTTACTAAAACTGAGCTTCTATAAGGCAAAGAATATTGCAGAGGGCGTGGCTCATCACATAAAGGTGTATAACATCTCAAGGGTTTCACCAATCACCACGCAACTTTGTAGGCATATGACCACACATAATCTGAGGGGACCTCTCCATTATTGACAAAACAAAATGGGGGCGCTAGAGAGCTAATTTCTTATCTAGGCCTAACCGCCGTATTGATTTTTACTAAACTTGGTAGATATGTAGAACAGGACGCCTCAAGGTGACTGGAGAAATTTAACTCTAATTGGCAACTGGGTTGCGCTATAACAACAGAAATGGCCCAATGTTTCCCAACAGAGTTTAAACCACAGAAACCAGGTGTTCTTCACTAACCCATCCCTGCTTTTCCAGCACCCTTAACGTCACCAAATGTGGGTGTTTTAAGCTGAAACATAATTTTTCTCTAAACATAACCAAGTATTTTTTGTGCCTAAACCTATCCACATGATGTTACAGTTTTTCCACTACGTGATATATCCATTGCTTACAAACACTCACAATTTTATTGCGATTGGGTCGTCTATCTGCAGGGAGTGTGTATTTTCAGAGCAATGGGACTTGAGAATTGAGTGTTTATTTTTAGGGATATCGGGCCATTGGAGAAATGGGCTTTCCAGTCCAGTGAGACATTTTTCGGATTAACGGGGCTTCGGAATTTCAGGCCGTCAGAACAATAGCTAGGCAGTCTCCTCAAATTAGAGCTCTTAAATAGCTTAAACTTGATTACCAGATATAATTTTCATCCAAATATACTAACTATGCCGTTGTGGCCCCAAGTTCTTCCATTTAAACTTTACGTAGGCTTGCTTGAGTCCTCAGAAATAAATTGTGAGTAAAGAGAAGCTATTATTATGAAAAGATTGATCACTACAGTCAACTCATACTCCGTTTTGGTCTGAGACTGATACAGTGTGCAGATGGTGTTAAAGAGGGAGCAAAATTCGGAATACCACAGAGCCTGGTGATGCATGCTGCTGTGTCTTGTCACAAGGCCCAGCATTGCCAGAGTAATGGGAACAAATTCCTGCAGTGCATGCAGACATAAGCAGAAAAAAAAGATTTGTTTGCTTAGTTATATTAAGGTCTATGTCAACACTTTCTGTCATTGTTTCTCCGGAGTAGTTTAATATGAGCGTCCCAGTTAGCCCTGGAAACCGGAGTTTTCCCAAGGATCCATTACAGTGCATAGCCGGAGCCCAGTTTGTTTTCCTTTCAAAGTTTGGATTAATTCCTCGCTGAGCCCCCCCAGGATGAGGTCAACGTGCTACATAATCAATATAAAACAAAAATTCAAGAGCAGTCCATTGCTTTCGTGCACACAGCGTAATCAGGAATTCGCTTATTGGTGTATTCCCCTGAGATGCCTGTGTGTACGTTTTCAGCAGAGGGGTCAGATCTCACCACGGTCAGGAGTGGATCGGGATTCAACCGACACAACCACGTCAGCTGCTCTGTGTGCTGAACCTGAACATTATAAGCCAGCCCAGCTTCCCTGATGTCCCTAAAATCGGACGTGACAGGATGTTGAAATGGACAACTTCAGTTTATGAAAGAGATTTGATCTCCGATGGGCTGCATGACTGATATAGGTAATTAATTCACTTCTTGCTTCAACTAGGTCAAATTGAGTTCATATCATAACACATTTGTAAGGAAAAATGAGTTGAGCTGCTTTGACCATAAAATATCTCCTTTTAGGTCGAGTAAACGTACCAAAAATTTCAGTAAACAGTTGTTTATAGAACAGGCAATATTACAACTTTTACCTTAGTTTTAATGAGCTGGGAAAGGTTTGTTACCGAGCCGAAACTAAGCTTAATGTGCCTCATAGCTCCAAAAGCCACAAAGACCTTTTTCATGATTCAGTAGCAGAAATAAAGTGTCTGTGAACTCTGCGAGAAGGCAGAAGGATCTATTTTCACCTCTTAGAAGTGCCATCATTTGGAAGGTGGAAGTACACGCTCTAAATCGCATCCCGGTGAGCTGTGTCGCGGCTTGAATGTCATCACCGCCAACAACCCAGCATGGCTCTTCAAAACTCCCCTCGCTGCCTCCTGTTACAGACGCCGCTCGGCACCATTTGGCTTCCGCATCATCATATTCTTTTCAAGTGTTTGTATTTGGCTCAGTTTGTCTAGGTTACACTTTGGGTGCTTTGAAGCACTTAGGGAATAGATGAATATGTTTTTCCCCTCATCATTTGGCATCTTTGGCAAGAGTGAAAATATGGTTAAGTATGCAGGATGTCAATAATTTAGTAGACCCCTCGCTAGGAGCTTTAGCTTGGAGCTATCATCCGGACGTGTCTTATGTTTTGATCCGAACCTTTTTTGTAATTGCTCCAAAATCGCAACTTATTCTTCTTCACTGTGAAGTTTTGCCTTCACGGCCCTGTCAGGAAAAATGCACTCGCATTTTCATCTTATGGAAATACGTGGGTGCTATTAGTGAAACCAGATTATGGAGATATTGACCGCAGCTAATTTATGAGTTGCGACCATGTCAAAAATGCTTAGAGAGTAAATAACTCTGAACCGCAGATAATAAGCCCTTAGTTCCGTCTTACAGCAACACTACTATCTGAGCTGCTTAACTCAATTACTGCAACATATTTCTGCAATTCTCCCCCAGCACTTCCAACACTCCTCCCCCCGGACCATCCAGGGCTGGACGTTTACTGACATGCATGTAATCTGCAACTTGTGCAAAGGGATCATGTGAGTGTTTGAATATGAGGTGGAACAAATTTAAATGGTGGCGAAGGGAGGAAAAGCGGGAGGTGGAGATGACTGAACATTTTTTTAAAGAGTTTTTGAAAGGAGAAGTTAATCTTTGTTCCACTGCAAGGTAATGGAATGAGGACAGAGTCAAGATGTTTTTGGGAAAAGCAGCCTGAGCTGCGCTGTCAAGCCGAGGCAGAGGAAGGAGGAGGGGGTGGTGGGGGTAACATGATGGACCCCTGTGACCTCTGTAATAGGCGCATCACTCCAGAGTCAGTAGGACACCAATAAAAACATCAGTCACACACAGGAGGTCAAAGAGGAACCGCAACAGGACAGCTCAGTTTTACCAGAACAGACATGCTGAAGAATGGCGATTAAGAAAGGGACACTGATATCTTTGTCATGGATGGTATAAGTTTCAGAATCATATTCACCAAATGAGGAAAACAATTGATATTGGCAGACTGAGTGAACAAAAATATTATTTACACGACTTCAGTTGATGATCTTTTGTACATCACTCTTGAGCTATTAAAAAAAACTAAAGGCTGGCAGGCACATATAGCCATTATGATAAATGTATTATTTTGTGTCTGATGTTCCCTCATGAGCCAGATTATATCAGCTGCCAAATCTGACATTGAGCTGGCATGGCTATTATTAAAAAAACCAACATATTTTTGTAGTGATTGTATACTTACTTATAAATATTTGTTTGCTTTGGTGCCAGACTTTAGTCAGGCCAATGAGTTTGTTTAAACATCGTAATTTGATGGTGCATGCAAGCACAAATACTAACATGATGAGTGACAGCTCAGACTTAATACATGTTGATGTACTGAACCTAAGTGAGCAACCACAGAGCATCTTATACAAATGACTTTCAAATGCTGCATACAGAAGTTGCAGCCCAGTTTGCTGCCCAGGTTACATTTATGGCAGTCCATTGACATCAAAAATGATCTGAAGCTCATTTCTGAGGCTTTTCTGTAAGTAGATGTCTAATAAATGATAAATAAAGCAACTTCTGATCAACCCATATCAATTTCAGGCTTAAAAACACAACTTCTGGTGAGGTCACAGCCACTGCAGGTTTACACCATGCCTACTTCTGAGGTAATACAGATACAGATAGTGTACTCGCTGATTCCTTGCCAAAAAGAATGGTATACCTATGTTTTCTAACAAGATACAAAAAGATGGAGCTGCACTGGGTATTTATAATCCATAGCAGCACAGGACAGGAATTAAACAGAGTCTGTTGGACGCCAAACTGAACTTGTCCAAAGTTAGCTCTTTTGTCCAAAATAAGCCCCCAAGAACAGTGAGGGGTTGTGCAGAAATTTGGCATAATGGCCACAGTCAGACTTACAGACCACAAGAAATGAAAGAAAGGACTGCAAAACATTTAATATCTTGAGAGTCACAAACACAAATTAATGAGTGCCATTAGTAAAAGTAAAAAGTTTCAAAGAGACGTTATCATTTCTGTTATTATTCTCGTGCTATTTATGACTGTTCTGCATTCTCATGTGCCCAAAAGTTTTAACTTTTTTGGCATATTAGGAACAACTTTCACTGGAATTGATTGGGTGCCATATTGGAACCTGCTTTCCACTTCTTGTATTACATCCATGGCCATCAGTGTCCAATGTTAGACTTTCTGTCTTTTCAGGTTTTGGTTCATGGTTAAGGTACAGTCAAGGTAAGGTTGTTATCAGGTTAAGAAACAAAACTCTTGGTAAAGGTTGAAGAAAGATCATATTTGTGGTTAAATAACAAAGATATGAACGCTGCCCTCTAATTTGAGATGGGATGTGAACCCAACACACTGGCATCAAAGCCAAACACCATGACCTCCACATCCCTACACACCATATCCTGCTAAAACACTAAACGTACTGTAACTCACTAATGCAAAATAGCTGCACATGAACGTAATTCTTATGAGACCAGGTTGGAGCGGGGGGCTGGTTCGCGGGCACAGTCCTGCATGTGTACGTGACTGGTGTGTATGGCGTGTCCCAGTGTTGGCTGTGTGTGTTCACAGGAAACGAGGAGTACCCCAGGGCTCCGTTCTCGGCCTGGCTCAGACTTCAGGAGGGGGGGAACTCTCCAAGTCTGGAAAAACAATTCCCAGAGACCTGCAAACAGCCAAAAGCAATACGGCCACAAGGAAACCTTGGCTTCTCTCCAATGCTAACAATTAAAATGAGCAATGTGTTAAAAACCATACAAGAGGTGGCAAAGACCCATTAATTTACGACAACGTGCTCGGCTTTCAAGGGGAGTGAGTGATATATCTTTAAAAATGCACAATATATGACAGGTACGAAACACAGCATGGGGCATGAATAGGTAACAGGAGGTACAAAGAACCCTGCAAATATGCCAGCTCAGCAGTTTAGCTCATGGAAAACTTCATGCTTCTTTGTTTGATTGCCTTTATGTAGTATGATTTAAACATCACAGGTCTTTCCTATGAAACACACATTTTCACAGGAAGAATGAGATAATCAAAGCAGCACAGTGTCAACTCTGACACCCCAGCACTTCTTGAGAGTCTCAGAAGGAGTTGAGTAATATTGATTGTGCCGAAGGGTTTAGGATTAGTGTTTTTGATGAACAGTATTGCCAAACAAATGGACTCACTGAGCTGAAAATGGCATCAAACAGTGTCCATGCATGATGCATGAGGAGTAACAGGATGAGGATGAGTGTTTGAAGAATGAGGTAAGGACCTACTGGAGGTCTACATCAAAATAAATCATCTCCTTGGATTATTTGCATAACTTAAGTGTAGTTATTTTCAATTCACAGCTCAATTCAAAGAACAAATCTAAAGGTGGTTGTGGATAAAATTCAATGATACTTGGGAAAAAAAAAAAAAACATAAAACCCCAATCCACACTTGTTCTATACTCTTCGACTCCATCATTGCATTATGCTGGCTACACAGTCTGCATTCAAGTCTGTATATCAGGCAATGTCAGTGGAAAACAAGAGGGAAACAATACATGCCATCAAGTCAGCATTGGATTACTTCTTAGAGAAATGGAAGCAATGCTAAGCTTCAAAAGGATTTTCAAGGGCCACATTTTCAAAAGTAAAACCTTTTGCTATCTTGCGTACATCTGTAATTTTCGAGTTGAGTGCTGTCATTAAAGCGCCTTTCTTTGTAGTCTTCTGCTCTCTAAATAACTTAGAAACATGTTCTTTATAAGAATAATCCATAAAAAGTCATTATTGTTAGATTAATAATTGGGGGGGTGAGTTAGTGTTTGTCTAGATAAAGACTGAAGTGACGGAGGAATGTACGCCATCTTTGCAGAGGTTACATGAGCCACATGACATGGACTCGAGTCCGATTCGAGTCACAAATTTGACACCAGTGACTCATGAATTCACTCGAAAGTCAGCCTTTTGAAAATACTTGATACCATCCCCCAACCACAAAAACTAAAAAGTATATTATTTAATGTGTGTGCCATGAATCATTTCACTTCCTGAATCAGCTAATGTTAATACTGTTTATCTCCAGCAAGTCAACACTTAAGCCCCGTTTCCACCAAACACTTTCGGTATGGTACCTTTGGAACCAAAAGTGACCCTTCAGACATGGTGGCTAGACCCTAGGTCTGTTTTCCACCGCAAACAGTACCCTTAAATGTGGGCGGGGTTGTTGTCACTCACTGCTCTTTCCAGCACTCACTGTATTTCCTCATTACCAGTGACACAGATAGAAGCCTGCACCTTGTTTATCGTCCACAGAATGGGGTTGCACAGTAACATTTTCAGAACAAAAAAATGAGAGTCTCTCTCCATGGGATATTTAAAGATAGCAAGTTTGTGCATTTATTCCTTCTCAGGCAAGCCTAGGGGTTTAGTGTTACCGGAGCCCACAGGAACGACGCTCCACACTACTTTTTTTTTCTCCAAGTGAGGATTAGAATATATGCTGTTCACATAATCCAATCAAAATAATATCTACTTTTAAATGCTTGAAAATCCACTCATTAGGCCTACTGAAAGTGTATGTCATCCAAGAGAAACTATAAAAGAGGTCTAGGGCCTCAACAGATGCGCTGGACAGAGCAGGCGAACACTATGGCAGTGTGACTTCGGTTAGAAAATCACAAGGCAGAGCTTCAGGTTTTTATGGCTTTAACTGAAGAAAGTGTGGTTCTGTGAAACACAATATAACAATACAATATATATTAAGTTCTGTGAAACACAATATAACAATACAATATATATTAATTACTAAATGAAACACACATGAAACTAATGTTACATGCAAGGCAGATAAATAAAAATGCATTTAAATTAGGTAAATAACTCCTTTACATCATAAACCAGATTATCAACAAAGGGGAAATAAAAATTGTGCAAACAATGTAAAATGAGGAGCACATGTCTAGTCTAGCTAGTACATGCAAGCTAACATAGCTAATGTAGCAAATTCACTGTAACTAATTTACTGTTACTGAAACTCCTGCAGATACAGATTAACATCTACATTAAGCTGTAGTACTTAAATAAAGCAGTTTAAACATAAATACTCACATTAGTCAGGTACACACACTTCCCCAAACAGGTGAAATCCACACAGCTCTACACAGCTTCTCAGCAGACAGACTGATCGGACGTCACACTCCGGATAATTCTGCACCTCTTAAAGGGCCGGTAACAGCACACAATCAGTAAAATGAACACTTATAAACTGAACTCTAGGGGCTTTCCTACAGAAACAATATAAACCGTGTATCAGGAGTCGTGTCGTCAACTCATGCATTAAGTAACATTAGGGATGTATAAAAATGGGGACGGTAAAGCTCCGTTTCCACAGAGCAGTACGGTACGCTTCAGTTCAGTTCATTAGGCCATTAGTTCATTTTTTGTTGTGGATGCTACCAATGGAATCGTTCTGTACTGTTACCATTTTTGGTACCCCTTCTTTTGGGGTACCTAGCACACTGAGTTGTGGCTGGTTTTGAGGCTTATGTAACCTCTTTTAGTAATGAGTGGATCTTCAAGCATTTATAGCCTATGTATTAATTTCGGCTGGGTTTTATATTCTTATCCTCACTCACGTTGGGCTACAGCAACATTCAACCCCTGAGCTTGCCGTAGAAGGACTTAATGCACAAACCCACCATTTGTCCAGAAAATGTCTGTGTGCAACCTCTGTGGACGATAAAGAGGTGCAGACTTCCCTCTGTGTCACTGATAATGAGGAAATACAGTGAGCGCTGGACGTAGCAGTGAGTGACAACAACCCCGCCCACATTTAAGGGTACGGTTTGCGGTGGAGACGCGAGGGTCTAGGTACCATGTCTGAAGGGTACTTCTGGTTCGGTGTTTGGTGGAAACGGGGCTTAATGAACAGTTCCATTGGCACCATCCACAACTTTTCAGAGCGGAAATGGAAAAAATGCACACCGAACTGAACTGAACCACACTGTACTGCTTGGTGGAAACAGTGCTTTAATTTCCCAGATCCACTGACAGCATTTAATCAAGTTGTAGGAGAGAGCCATGAAGAACTTATGTTACTTAACTGAGCACTTGGAACTAATGAAACCAAAGATTATTTTATTTGCACACAAAAACTGAAAAACAAATTGCAGTATGTAAAACTTGCTGGTTGAAAATTACAGATGGAGATGCAACAACTTTCAACAAACTTGTTTTAACAAATAATACAAATTTTAAAAAGAAAATGTGATTTTTGAAAAAGTAACATGTCTTAGTCTGTTGTTAAAATGCCATTACATTTGGTGAAGAGAGCAGTATGACTTGTTTAAGACTCAAACCTCAAGCTTTATGACTTGGGACTTGGGTGCAAAGACTTGAGACTTACTAGTGACTTGCAACACAATGACTTGGTCCCAGCTCTGCATCTTTGTTTGTGCAATGCAGATTAACCTTTCCCTTCAGTGTACTGGTTGTTTGTTGGTGATTTTGAAATTTTAATTTGCTCTCTTCATACTTTTCAGTAATATGTTTAATATGTATTCACCATCAATGATTAAACTCGAGCAGCTAAATTATTTGCCTCAGTTTTGAACCTGAATGCTGAACAGGCTGGTGTGATGTTAAGGCACCTCTAATACTTGGAAAGAAAAGCTAAATGCACCAAGTCACCTTAGCACCATCCTGTCTCAGAGAAATTGAATAAAAAGCCCAAACTTGTCTTGTGACAGGCTGTTAAAAAAGTTTGGCTGATATGCAATAAAAGCAGTGTCAATCAGCTGATACAGAAGTGACTTTTTTGTGCCAAATCAAACTGTAGTTCTCAGGAAAAACCTCTCTTTTAACCCATGGAAGCAGCCCCTGAAACCTCAGTCTGAACCCAGCCAGCTTTCATAGACGAAAATATAATTCTGTGGAAGAATTTTATTTTCATTATCTTTCTGTTTTTTTACTACACTCATTTTAAAATCACAGCACAATGGTGTAGTTTCTCTGGTGATCTAGCTGTTTACTCCTCTTTTACCTGATAGCAAGCTGATCAAGGAATGAGAGATAACAGAGTTTTCATCCTTTTTATCATACATCTTATATTAAAACAAATACAAAATCTTATTGCAGCAATTGACTTCCACTATGTTTTCAAATTATTTGTATTATCTAAGTGCATTTTAGACCAGTAATTCAACCTGTAGCGAAGTGAAATATCAGTGTAGTGTTTCTTGGTACAGCATATTGCACTCCATCCACCTGTGCAGACAGATTTTAGATCAGTCCCAAACCTCTCAGTCAGGTACACACACACACACATACACATTTTTGATGCTTTATTTGTATCCTCTGACACACACACACACACACACACACATACACACACACACACACACACACACGAAGGCACATGCAACATCTGCCTGGCTCCCTAGGCAAGCAGCAGCCCAACCAGACATGCCCAATGAAATATGCATGACACGCTAGCATGTGATATGTCAAAAAAAATAAAACACCATCTACTTCGCCTCATCCTCCAGCGGCTCAGCTGTTCATTCATTATACATGGCTGCTCCATGCACCTCCACTTTGTGCATATTACTGCCGTACCTACTGCATCTGCCCTGCACGTACCACACACTGCTGTCCAGAAACACTCTCTGTCCTCTCCCTCAAATATACAGTATACAACACAATAATACTTCAACCTACAGACAGTTAATAAAAGCTTCAACATTTTGAGTTGTACATGTAGAAGCCAGTGTCAGGTCTGGCACACAGGAAGAGACCACAGTGGCAGAGAAAGCTGTGTAGTTGGAAGTCAGTACACGAAAAACTGTCTTCACCAGGAAATATATTTAATCAAAATTTAAAAAAAAAAGAAAGATGTTCCTCTGACAGACAACCTCCTGCAACATGATTACTCCTGAGCATCCTTAAGTGTTTCGCGTTTTGGAATTTTAACAGCCGGTCTTTAAGATCTTTGAAGAGGGTTACAAAATGCATGACTTTGATAGTGGGGACTGATGGAACTATTTCTTGGCTGAGAGTAGTGATTTCCTGATCACCGTAAGGTTGCCAGGGAGCCATGGAGACTCCAGGAAGTCACAGCCCAGCCAAGTAGCACTTCCAGTATGCAAGTGCCTGTACAAAAATACATATTAGCAATTTTACATTTGGATTTCTACAAGCTAAACAAAGACATACAGGTTAGTGAGTTTTAGAGGTGCTGTTTGGTGTGTTTTGTTACCTTAGGTTAGAGCCAGGCTAGCTGTTTTTCCCTGCTTCCAGTCTTTGTGCTAAGCTAAGCTAACCCCCTGCTGTCTCTAGCTTAATATTTGATATGAGAGTGGTTTAGATCCTCTCATCTAGCTCCCGACAGGAGAGTGAGTAAGGGTATTTCGCCGCAAAGTCGAACTACTGCTCCTTCAACCAAACTGTAATCATAGAGGTGGCAGATCAGAAAACACTCAGAAGTTGTTTAAGGAACAGTAACATGGGTCATCTTGCAAGTCACTAACAAACAACCGCATTTATAGAGGCTACAACTTCATCAAGAGCAACACCCACACTGAATAACACTGCAATGAGCGAGGAGCAACAAAGATAACACACATTTACATACACGCACACATCTGACAGATTGGCCCAATGTGGCAAAAGTGGAAGTCCACTCCCTCCAGTATTTCTTCCTTCACTGAGGCACTAAGAGAACAGTATGGAGGCAGTATGGGATATGACAGGATTTATTCCCAGGCCTCATTTGCTTGCTGCTCATGTTAACATCAGCTGGTGCGGGGAATTATTTGACTCAGAGCCAAAGCCTCGGTGACTCGCCCAGTTTAGCTCTCTCAGACACAAACATCTCACACACTCTCTCTCTTCCTCCTTTTTTTTGTAATTTGAATTTTTGAAAGTGGATGTCACTTCTTTCGGGTGTGTCAGCCTTTCGCTTAAATGAAGCGAGCCCAAAGTCAGGCAGGTAACACATTTGTCAGGATTCCAGACATTCATCCTTAAGCTACTTAGTTACGTACTTAACATCTCGTTTTATTTCCTCATCGGCTAATGAGAAAATGACCATTTTGTGTCAAATGTTTGACAGAGAAATCTCAGACGGAGAAATATTTCAGCCTAACCCAGACAGGTGTTACATTTGACTTACAACTGCGAGCTGCAAGCGTTGCATCATGTTGTGAACGTTATGATTAATACAAGCGGGACAGAAGCAAGAATTTTTCATATTTTTTCCTTTTTGCTATCTAAAGGTGGATATGTACCTTGGACCTCCTGGAAAATTAGTTTTGGGTTTGTGTGAAAGCTTTTGCGTACTTGTCTGCACCTCTCATTCTGCGCCTGTGTGTGTGTGCATGTGTGTGTGTGTAAAGGGAAGAAATGGGTTAAGAGCCATATAATTCTTCATCAGCAGTGGGTTTAAAAAATAAAATACAACGTGCATTTAACTGCAGTGGAACATTAAAATGCTTGTGTTGAGCTCTGAACACTAATCACTTAGTAAAAAAATATTCATATTTGTTGGAATATATACAGCAATAAATACCAAAGACATCCTTTTAGTTAAAAATAAACTGTCCTCAGCTTTTTTTCAAGCATGATTCACATCAGGGGCGTGATGCACATCAGGAATGGAGCCAAACTTTGTAAGCATTTGGGGTCCAACCCAAACCTAGGGGGGACGTTCTCCCCCAGGGACATTTTTTTCCCATTCACAGCAGCTTTATGCGTTATTTTTCCAAGCCATTTGAGATAATAGAATGCCTAAAAGTCTGTACATCATTTGGGAAAAACATGACAGTCGCCAAGAAAAAAATTATCCTGTCGAGCTTACATCCTATCATGTATCTTAAGCTGTTTTCTCATATGAATTCTGGACAATGTCAAAAAATCGGTCTGGACACAACATGTTCTTAAACTGCAGAATTGTTCACAACTATGTTCCCATAATGATAAATCTTACTGTCCTCATAAGTTGACGGCACATGCCAGTTGATCCTACTTAGCATAGGTAAACGCCCGCAAATCCCCATAAAAGGGCATGGGATTGCAGGGCCGTGTGTACACAGGGAGACTGAACAAGCAGAAAAGTTTAAGAGAAACTGAAAGTTGGGGGTGTCGGTGGCATAGTGGATAGAGCAGGCGCCCCATGTACAAGGCTATTGAGATTCTGTTATAGATTCTGTTCTTACCTAAGAACAAATTCCACATAAGAAAACATTGGTGAATGTCAGAGTCTACAAAAAAAACTGCATAACTGGGTTGTAAGAAGAAATTTCTTCTTAAGAACAGCGGTGAATGAGGTCCATCATCCGGAGTTTCCCTTTTACATATGTAGCACACAACAGAAGATTGTTCGTGTCAGAAGAGTTCTCACCAACCTGAAGTACTCCCTTTGGTTTAGGCAAAGGGTGGAACCTGGGCAGAGTGTGCAGGAGGCAGGACATAATGTGACATAATTACACCACAGTCAACGCAGCTGGTTCGTAATTTGGTCATAAGCAACATAGTCTCTTGCTGTTCCTTGACTTTGTCTGACAATTTCAGCCTTGTACCTTAACAACGGAAGTTCCCGAATCTCATCGTCTCCTCAGTTGCACATTTTCATTGCCATCTTCCTGTAAGTAAATAGGGACGCTAAATAGGGAATAGATAGGGACATTTATATTATCATGTATTATTCTGATAATGAAATTATAGCCAATAAATAGTACCAATAATATGAACCCACACTGCTTTCACTGACTTAACAAGGGCAGTATCTACACAACCTGAGACAGCAGGTGGCGATACACCTTAAGGCCTCTAGTTTCGCAGACCGGGTGAGGCGGAGGTGCAGCGCAACTTTTGCAAGTTTGGCATACCGTGCGCCTGGCGCAGCTACTCCTCTTTCCTACCTCCGTCCCTCCTACCTGCGCAAGTCGGAAAGAGGGANCGAGCCGCCTGTTAATGACGCTGTGAGCTAATGGGCATGTAGCTACTTCCATGTTTCAGATGATACGTCCCTCCTACCTGCGCAAGTCAGAAAGAGGGAGGAGAGAAGGCGTGGAGTGGGTTTTACACAGGCCATTCACATCAAACCAATCAAATGAGCCCCTCTCCTCGCCCTTAAATGCACCGCTCGAAGGCGTAATGAGAGTTTACTCAATTCGCCATGGCAGAAGAGAGCAGCAGCGTCAGACGGCCAAACTTTTCCCAGGAGGAACCTGATGTTTTGGCCCGGGAGGTCCAAGCTCACAGTATCCGAATATACGGAACTGCGAGCAGACCTCCACGGGCTGATGATGCAAAGGTAGCCTGGGAGGAGGTCAC
>NC_065526.1:29554435-29602424 GCF_006386435.1 Epinephelus moara | reverse complement strand
GGCTACGCTCCGCCTGCGTTGACAGTAGACCTGGTTTCAGCTGGTGGGCTTTTAGCGCACCTTCGGTGAAGCCTTTTGGCACGAAACTGTCACTGCGCCAAGCTGAATCTGTCGACACCTCCCCCTGCTGCACCGCCACACCCATCTCAGCGCACCTCGGTCTGCCAAACTACTAAACTGAGCGCGCCTCAACTAGCTCTGCGCGGGGATTGCCACCCTGCGCCAACATACACCACGCCGGGAAACTAGAGGCCTTAAAGTTTGTTTGGGAGCCAACAAGAAATACAAAGAAGAAGAAGAATAACAAGCGCAGCATGCTGACCTAACGCTGAATCGAGGGCCAAACATGCTGTCACCGCCCCAGACACCACTAGATCAGCAAACTTCCTGCTGCCATTAAACAGGTTAGACGCAGTGCTGAAGGACCGTCTCCGGAGCTGCTGTCCTCACAGTGTCAGTGTCTTCCAGCACAGCATGAGCTAACACAGCAGTGGCTCACATTCATTGACACTCACACCAAAAGGGCTCAACTCTATGGTTGAACCCATTAATAACCATTAGGTAATGCTAGCCGTGTGATGCTACAGTCAGCCCTGTCACTGTGTGTGTATGGATGGACTCCTACCAACTGTCCCCAGCGCAGACCTCAAACCAGCCACAGCAGTAGTCTCATGTCTCCACAGGAAGGTGGAGGGACTTTACTCTCTGTACAAATTACTGTGTACACATTTACATGTCTTTTTGATTGATCATGTTGAAGGATTTAATTTTAATTCTTAGGCAAAACAAAGATTTTTGATGTTCCTTACTGGAAAAAATTAATGAACATGTGAAGAGTCAGAACTGTTATATGGTTAGGTCAGGGCTATGGAATATTAAATCATTCATATTTTCTCACTACATCTCTGCCTTTCTTACCCTCAAGGGTGCATAAACTACAGGTTAAAATTGTCTTTTTAAAATTTAGAAATGTAAAATAATCTGTTATCGTTATCAGCTAAAAAAATCCATATCGTGCATCCCTGTAAATAACCCTTCTTCTTCACCCTCAAATGTTTGTTTTCTTCTGGTTTTGCAGGAGCTTTAAGAGAGAAAGTCATCAACACAGCCACTCGCTCGCTGCAAACTCTGCGGACAATTACCTGCTCTATTCACTATGTACTGGGGAGCTGGCAAGATAAAGTTTGTCTATAATGTCTGATCATTCAGACGTATGCGTTCTCATGTACAGCTCCTCAAGGTGATGTCTGGATAATTTCATGTTTGCAGTGCATGTATGAAAGGGGCTTAATTGTCCTCTAACTGTCTTCATCATTCTGAAACCATATTACACAACAAATGTTGAGGATGACTAATTTTCACTCCTGCCATCTAAAAAGAGGCAAAAAAGTGTCTGTTACTATTTTTAATTAAGTTACATAACATAGGTAGGGTAGGAATTTGGCTTAAACAGCATTACTAATCTTGACACCTATTTTTGAAACCATGACAATCTAGGCTGCTCTAATTGCAATTTATGTGTCCCAAACAATGCCAAGTAAATGTTCTTCAATACTCTGAACTGAATATTAGGCCAAAGGATTAACATTTACTCAAATATATTAGATTTGTTTGGGGAGTTGGATAGTAAGATAAACAAAATGGGCATATATTATTATCTGAATGACACAAAGTTCATGGTATTTTGAAAACCCAGAAGCTCCCCCACACCCACTCCGCCTCTGATGCACGTGCACTGAAAATATCAAAGGAGAGCCTGACCATCACTCATGAGCCAATAACATATGGGGATAAACTGGGGTCAGAGGTTGCAGGAAGCAGAGGTCCTATCATAATCCCCTCATAAATATACACAACCGATGATGGACACATACCTCAGCATAATCCTGACATCTGCATGGGGCCACTGGAGGGAGGGGGGTGCATATTATTCAACATATGTGTTGATAAGTATTAAAAAAGAGAATACAAATGTGTGTGTGTGTGTGTGTGTGTGTGTGTGTGTGTGTGTGTGTTGTTCCCAGCAGATGTAATATATTAATATCACCTTTCTTGCCTCTATGTGGAGTAAGAGTTTGCACCTTCTTGTTAAGCATGGGAGCTTTTTCACTTTTAAAATGAAAGGTTATATAGAAAAACAATCCAAACATATTTAAAAAATCAATATTATCCTTAATCTCCCCACACACTGGATCATTCTTCACATGATAACAAAAGTAGGTTTCAACCTGCCAAAACTCTGTCACTGTCTTTTAAGACCATTTCATTTCTTTTTCAATCTTACTATATAATGTCTGTTTTGTTTTTCTCCTCACTGACTTGGTCAATCCATGTGAAATTTGGCACAGTGGTAGAGGGTCATGGGAGGATGCGAATGAAGCAATATTACATCAATTGGCCAAAGGGGGGCGCTATAGCAACCGATTGAAATTGCAAACTTTGAATGGGCATATCTCATGCCCCGTAAGTTTGCCGATCTGCATGAAACTCGGTGAACATAATCTAGGGACCATTATCTAAAGTTCCCTCTTGGCAAAAGTTGGAAAACTTACTAAAACTGAGCTTCTATAAGGCAATGAATATTGCGGAGGACGTGGCTCATCACATAAAGGTGTATAACATCTCAAGGGTTTCACTGATCACCACGCAACTTTGTAGGCATATGACCACACATAATCTGAGGGGACCCCTCCATTATTGACGCCATCAAACAAAATGGGAGCGCTAGAGAGCTAATTTCTTATCTAGGCCTAACCGCCATATCGATTTTTACTAAACTTGGTAGATATGTAGAACAGGACGCCTCAAGGTGACTGGAGAAATTTAACTCTAATTGGCAACTGGGTGGCGCTATAACAACAGAAAAATGCTTAAAAATGGCTAAAATGCAACCAATTGCTGTGGCTCCCCGTGTTTTTTTTGTTTTTTTTTTATTTTTGGTATGTCATGGTATGGTATGCTGTACATAATCACTGAAACTGTGAGTGTGTCATTCTGTCTGTCACACGTTTTTCTAACACTGACGTGGTCAATCTATGTGAAACTGCACATAGGCATTGAGGACCGGCATAGGTAGAAGGTGACAAAGCTACCAATGGGTATGGTATGGACTAGTATGAGTCTAATTTCTCTTTGTTTGATTTGATGTTTTCTTTAACATGTTCTTATTATGAACATCAAAAGCCAGAAACTGAAACTATAACTGAGTCATGTTGAGTCGGACCTTTGCCTGTTTTCTACAATGAAGTTTTAATTGTTCAGTTCCTCAATAAAAAAAAAAGTGTCCACACTGGACACCATTTTGAATCAGTAAAAGGGATAAATCTGCAGACACTGTTGCAAACTCTCTTTGATTTTCACATGAATCCAGCATAAAACAGCTAACTCAGTTCTGTCAACACACTACATGTTAATTAACACATGGATTTCAAGTCTAGAACAAGATCAGTGTAAAGTGCCACCCAGTATAACTACAGAAATTGTCCCTGTGTGCCAGCTCACTCCTCTGGCCTGTCTTCACATTCATCCATCATGTTATCATGGGCAAAGCGTGGATAAGGCAACTTTTGGCCAAAGCTGATCCTGTCATCACCACAGGGTCGGGGTCCAAGATAACCGCCGTGTGGTCCAGCTGTTACCAGCGCTCAGCGTACCCACAATGGTTTGCTTGTGCTCGAAGCGGAGTGGGAGAGTTGTGCTTGCAACGCTTAAGCCTTTCCTCGAGACCTAAGATTGCGTCAGTGATGCACAGCTGTGCTGCAGAGAGCTGACGGACTGTGTGTGTGTTGTGACAGGTCTGAGAGATTTGTGTATTTTCATTTTTGCTTGTATTTCTTTACTGAAATTGAAAAAAATGGTACATTTTGGACAAAAAATTCTTTACAAGGATGTAAAGAAAGGACAAGTCCTCTGAAGTGATTGTTATAGAGTGGTGCTGATGTCACAGCAGGGCCTCATTCTGAATGTTGCTAGGAGCAGTGCTGCTTACATAAAATTGAGATCATCATCTTGCCCTTGATTACTTCTGTCCCATTCTCTATTTATTCTGGGACATCCAGATCATTTTCCAAGTATGTTGTATGCTATTTTCATCATCGCTCTGGTAGTATTGGCAGCATCACGAAACGATTTGTCACCTTAACCAATAAAATGTCAGGCAGCAAACGTCACTAGTTTTTGCTGCACACATGGAAAATATGACTTCAAAGAAAAGTCAAGAGTTGGAGAGCAAAATGTCAGCTGCCTGACGGATCAATAACAACTGGCATCCCACTCTCACCATTACCTCTGTGTGTGTGTGTGTGTGTGTGTGTGTGTGTGTGTGTGTGTGCGCATTTCTTAAATTGGCGCTGCCACTGGTGGCAGGAGATAAAAAACAAAAAAAATGGTTGAAGTTTAAAACACATGGTTATCATTGTGAAACAGTTGTCTTTAGGTGTAGGAGACAAAGCTACTTTAGTTTAGGTTTAAGAAAAGATCAGTTTGGGTTAAAGGTCCAGGATTTCAGGGGATATATTGGCAGAAATGGAATAGAATGAAATAAGTATGTTTTCTTTAGTGTGTAATGGCCTAAAAACAAGAATCATTGTGTTTTTGTTACCTTAGAATGAACTATTTATATCTACATCTGGAGCGGGTCATCATCCATTGAGATCACCATGTTGTGCTGACATGTTTCTACAGTAGCCTAAAACAGAAAATCCAAACAGTGGCTCTAGATAGGGCCATTCACATTTTCGCACTGGCCAGTTAGTTAGCGGAGAATGTTGGAAAAACAGTTTTTCAACATGGAAGTGCTTTATTCAATGATTTCCCAGTTTCAATCACATGGTCCATCTGTTTTGGAGAGGAAAGGACCTTTGTCAATAATTTAGCTCCTGCTAAAACCCGCCTGAACGTATGGATCTTAAGTTATCACTGCTAGATGTTACTTATTCACCCTAAATCTTACACATTTTTGATCATTTAAAAGAAATAATTTGTTATGTAACTTCAGTTATGTAACCACAACATCACATACGTTTTGATTTCACATAGGACATGAACAGCAGTCTCATGGGTCAAAGTCCTGTGTTTGTTTGACCCATCCATCCACCCCAACTATTTCCCTACATC
Organism: Epinephelus moara; assembly: GCF_006386435.1. Lineage (NCBI taxonomy): Eukaryota > Metazoa > Chordata > Actinopteri > Perciformes > Serranidae > Epinephelus > Epinephelus moara. The sequence continues at coordinate 29,597,309 of NC_065526.1, read as the reverse complement.
ACCTGTATCCTCCATACTTACTGTAGCCACTAGAGGTCATCACCCAACAATAGATATAAATATAGTTTGCAACACTGCTTGTACAAACGACCTATGTGGTAATATTTTGGGAGAGGACAGTCGTGATTTTTGAGATGCTTATGAGTGTACTGAGTTGGTGTGTAAGTACATTTAAGAGAATACAAGAACATAAATGTATATGCAGTGTGTGTTGTGTGTGCAAAACTACACGTTCTCATGTCACACTCTCACACTGTTTTAGTCTTTCTGTTTCCTGTTAACATAATCAGGTAGCCTATGTGTTATTTAACATGCAGGACACAAGGAGACACAAGAGAATGCTGTTCAGTGCATGTGTGTGTCATTGTGAGTATTTGGGCATAAGACAGACGACTGTCGACGTCAAATTGAGTGTCGAGCAGGACAATTTGATTAGCGAGCCGGAGAGATACCAGAAGCTGATTTAACTCATTTCTAAATAGGAACAGCCAAGTTAAACACATCTCTCTCTCACGGCAATTTGACGTTAACTTTCTGATTTCACGGCCACCAATCTAGCAGCAGAAATGGGAATTTGCCTCCGGACACGGCAGCGAGATGAAATGGACAGATATTCCTAAGTGGATAACAAACCAACGCCATGTCTAATCAAACCTTCACTCGGTGTGAAAAAAGAAAAAAACTCACGAACCGTGACATTTGAACAAATGGGTTAATTACTTTTTAAAAAGACGGCACTTAAACACATTTGTTTCTTTTTAACTGCAAGTCGTAAAGTTCCTGTCAAGGGTTGCTGGGGCCATAAGATTCACTCTAAATGTAAATAAGTGGTGTTTTAAACGGCTGTTAGCCACACGCTTGTTAGAGCAGGAGATAAACCAGGGAGCCCGTTCTCAACGGGGTCAAGTCCCTAATTAACCCAAAACGGCTTTGTCATTTTCTCATTCGATTATGGCAAAGAATTCAGCGCTGCAACACAGAGAGATAAATATGAGTTACTTAAGTCTCCTCTGCTTCTTCCGCCTCCTCTCATTACTGATGTATGACAGATAGTGGTGAGTATAGGTGGTGTGGAGATAAAACTGCTCATTAAGAGTTTAAAGTAAAACAAAACAAGGTGATCAGAGATAAGCAGGATTTGGAAATCTCAGTCTTGTCTGGTGAGTGAATCTATGTGGGTATTTGGCAGGTTCTATATGGGAACATGGGACTGATGGGATGGAGAGAGACTGAAGGTCATGAGCTACAGAGTGGGAGAGAAGTGGTGAAGGAGAATTGTGAGGAAGCGCAGAAAGTAGAGGAGATAGGTGTGTGGAGACAGGAGTAGATGAGGAAATACTTGATTCAAATCTACGATAGTGCAGGTGCGGTGAGGTACGGGTTTTTGCCTTAACCTGCTGAGACACCATTCCTCCACCTGGGGGGAACAATCTAAATTGCATCACAGAAGCTGTAGCACCATGGAAGTTGAAATTCCGATCGTCCGCCGAGATAAGAAAAATGGGAAAGATTGATAAGGTGGAGTAGATTATGTAATGTCCTACTACAACTCAGATAAGTGTGCATGTGTTTAACCTTCATTCAGCTACGAGAGGAGGTATGTGGAATACATGGGAAGGCAGGGAGGAGATTGCAACAAGAGAGGAGAGGAGATGAACAGGGAAAATTAGCAGTGGGAAAGGAAAGCAGGGCCACTGAAGTTTAAGCTTCTGGCTGCACAAATAGATGTTAGTGCAAACATATATAAATACTTTCAATCAGGAAAGACGCACAAGTGAACAAAAATGTAGTTTACATGTCTTTGAGTTAACAAAACACTACATTTATATACTGTGGTGAATTCCCAGGGAAGTGTTCAGGGTGGACGGCAGACATTCAAGGTTCAGGAGTGTGACACTAGAATCTTGGGTTCACATCTAGACTCCTATCTGTGGTTAGTTTTAGGGAGGATCGGGATTTCAGTTGAATGTTAATAAAAAGGTAATTATAAAAAATAATGTCGTAGTCACTATGAGTGGATAGTGTATCGCAAGATCGCCTATTTTGTGGGAAAACAAATCATTTCGCTGATAAATTTGTCACAGGTGAAGCACCACCAATAGCGGTACCATGAGGTAGCAGACAGGAGGTGATGTCAAACGAGCAGAGGATCGGATACCAGGTGTACACACAAGGAAACCAACACACCTGTGAGGAGCCGACTGTAGATTGGTCGGAACCAGTAGGGAGTCGAGGAACCAACGACGACAATGAGTGGATGGTTGGGCGCACATAATGTACAGGTAGAGTATATGAGCAGAATGAGCAGCCACACAGTGAGGTAATCCACAGCCTAACTTACAACGTAGAGCTGACTGGTAGTCTCTCCACACAGCCACGGGGAACAGGCGAACAGAAACCAGGAACACAGATAGAGAGCTCTTGGTCGGGGACAGAGGGCTGAGTGATTTACCAGGGAGCCAGCGAAACAGGAGAGTCAGAGACACACGAGGTTGGCAACAAGGTAGCAGTCCAGGAATAAACGCTGGAAAGTCTTGCATGGATATGACAAAGAACAAACTGGCCTGATGGACAGGCAGGAGCGGGAGAAGTGTAGACAGGTCATAGGCTTGCAGTAGGTGTGGTGAAGAGGTGGTGTGAGTGGAAATATACTGGGTGAACTGAGAGAATGGCATGTATGGCAGGTCAGAAGTGCACACTGTAACATTACATTTCCCTAAAACGTATTTGCTGTTTCAAATTAGTTGTATGTAAATATTATTTCTAGGGGACAAGCCTTTTTTTCTTTGACTACAAGTTGTACAATTGCAGCTATCTTCACCAAAAAAGACCTAATTTTCTGTGAAGTTATAAACATTATCTATAACTTTAACTATAACAAAAGAGTGAAAAATCAGTCAAGGCCAGTCTGAGCATGGATTTTTCATATGTACTCAACAAGCTCAAAAGCTGTTTTCCCACACCTTTGCAGGGTGGAGCATCTCAATTTCACGAACCAACAATGCAACAATCTCACCCACTTTATGCTGAGATTGGCCAGGTGTTCAGAGGTGAGGAAGAAGCCAGGATTTGAACTTCTCTTTTGGTTCCTCTACAGCCCCTTTAACACTTTAGCACTGCAAAGCTGAGATAATCTAAACATTACCTGAAGGAGCTTCATCGGAGCAGACGTTAAACAGACTTTATCCTGGCAGCTGCGTAATGTCTGATTGAGCCCATGTGCGAATAGAGCAGTTAATTGTCCAGAGAATTCACAGTGAGTGAGTATGTGTGTTAGTGACGTTTCACACGAAACCGGAAGACAGCTAACATCTGAGAGTGAAGAGGAAGGGTCATTTACACAAAGACGGCATAAAGATGCTTAACTAGAGAGATGAGGGCTGAAGCCGAAATCGTCAGGGAAATTAAAGGGATGGCAAGAGGCTCTGTTATGACCAGATTATGAACTGACCACATAACCGCGGTGTAATCCATGTCATGTCCTGCCTCCTGCACACTCTACGAAAACACCACCTCTCGCCTAAACCACAGCAGTTCTAGGAGGTGAGAACGCTTCTGACACAGAAAATCTCCTGTTGTGTGCTACATGTGTGAAAGGGAAACTCTGGACATTGTCCACACCTAATTCTCCGGATAAGGTCCAGTATTTTTTTTTTGTTTTGTTTTTCTTGTGTTACTTTTCATTTGTTACGCCTTTTAGGAAAGAGCATTGTTTACATTTTCATATCCTCATTTGAACAATTATTGCATCTCCCTTCCCTATCATGGCTTTCTTTTAACCCTACTTTTTTAAGTGCAGGGTTAAAAGCAATAAGCGTAAACAATTCTGGTTTTGGTTGTGGTTGAAAGGCACGTCATATGAGCTAGTTCATCTCAAGCAGGATTTCTACCTTTTCAAAATGTTTTTCTACCCAGATCCCGGCTGAATTATGTTCTCACTCAATGAATTGCAAAGCATTTCAGTCATTTGGTGCCACCCAGGTTTGAATCTCATTATTCATCTGCTCCAGACACTTCACATTAACAGAAGAAATACTCCACAGTTCACTTCCTACGTGTGGTTCAGTCCTCATTCACCTATAAAAGACGGGAGGAGAGGAGGAAGGCACTATGCTGGCTGCCTGCAGGGACGTCTTACAAGCACACAGCCTCCTGTGTGCAGCCCTCGGTTCATCCCTCTGATGGGAAGTCCTGCCGAGAAGCTGCTGACCCTGAACAGAGCAGAGGAGCAAAGCCAGGAAAGAGAGTGAGATGGGGAGGAGGAAACTGAAAAGGAGGGAAGAGTTAGGAGGAGTGAGGATTTTGTTTTTACTTCTATCCATCTGTAATATCGCATTGTGAATCAAAATAACAAAAAATTAAGATTAATTGAAGTCATTGCCGTGATTACTGTGGATTCAAGACAAATAATCAGGGGTATGAAAATGACACAGGAGTATTTTGTCGACTCCAGTCGTTCCATTGAATTTACACCGTGTCAGGAAAGCTCTTTGAACTAGTAGATTTGCACTGTAAACACATGAATTTCAGTATCCTTCCCATTAGAGGTACTAATGTATGTTAACACTGTAACTGATGTCTTGATGTAATCACTCAGCAACCAGGACAAATGTGTGCATACGAACATCATACCCACAGAGAGCAGCAGTGTGTAGGAGTACATCATGAAGAGCTGTGATGAATTATAGCAGCAGCAGTTCTGTAATTCCCTCTGTCTTTCTCTCTCTCTCTCACACACACACACACACACACACACACTCAGTCACACTCATGTGTGATGAGCTGTTCAGTGGACTTTCCTCCCAGCGGGGTTCCCCTCTCCCTCGGCACTGAGCCGACACACGCCGCGGAGCGCTGACAGCAACACGCTGATGTCTGTGTCACGGCTTCCTTTCCTCTGCTTCCTGTTTTATCCCGACTGCAGCAGACCTCCTACATGCTCCGGGTCTTTATCAATATGTGCTCTTGTGCTTGTGTTTTTCAATTATGCATTTGATGTATGTTTCAAAGCATGATGCCAAAACAATGGAAATGGATGGACTACCTGCACTTTGGGTTGTCAGTTAAATATCTTTGGGATTTATCCCTCTATGTCTCCCTAGTGATGCATCTGTTACCTGATCACTTCCATGTGGTGCAATGAGAGGGTGGTGAAACAATTCTGTAGTTGTCAAGAAAATTGGCAGTGTGTGCAGTAGGTGCATGAATTTGACCAACCAATAAAAACAATGATTTCACCACAGCATCCACAATAACTGTGACTTCTTTGGAAATTCTCCAACATCTACTTTGTTGGTGTGCATCCTGCAAAATGCTTGTGATTCCAAAAAACAAGTCATTGTCTGTGGTGTGTGTTTATCTTGTGAAAGCTGCACAACACCATACTGACTTTAAGAAAATAAAATAATAAAGCTAGAATCATCTGACTTTAAATTTATTGACTGTGGTTTAAAATGCAGAAGCAGCACTGCATCAAAATGTAATTTATCTGTGTCAAAATATGTGTTTTCTTTTTTATCTATGACCCGAAAACCCGCAAAGTTTAAGCCGGATGTGTCGGATGTGAAATAATGCAGAACATTTAGACTATTCTGAAACCTCTTTATGATGTGTCAGATTTTTTGTGTAAATGTAACAGACTAAAAATGAGGTTGCATTTATTTTTTAACGCCTGATATTTTTCAGATTCTTCCACCATGTCACAAAAAGTCCAGCTGACATGTGGCACAGGCACTGATCAGGGATTCAGTGCAAAGACACGGAGAAACCTATTTAATTGCATGTACATACTGCAGGTACACTGTAGGCTATACGTACGACTTTACATACAATTTACAATCAATGATAAACAAACAAATACAGACAGACAGATAAGCCCTCAGGTGATCATACACCCTTGCTGCCAGGTGGTTGTGGTTTTCACATCTGTTTAAATAAGGATATCCACCATGAGAGATTGGGATTTCACGCTCAGCTGCACTAAATCCTTTTAAAGATGCTGCAGCTCCAGCTAGCTTCCCCGCAGAGATAACATGGCTTCAGCGTTAGCAGCGAGGTCGTTTCTCTGCTCTGACAGGACAAACGCAGAGCAGCCAGCGGCTCATTAGACAGCAGTGCCCCGAGGGCTCAGCTCCACCTCTCAGACGAGACGAGGAAACAGAGGAAAGACACTTAACCACATGTGGACTGCGAGTCTCTGAGGTGTGTGTGTGTGCGTGTGTGTGTGTTTGAGATACACAGAGAGAAACAAAAGGAAAGACACTGAAGGAGACAGTAAGACAGAGGGAGAGGGAGAGAAATAGAGATGTGGATGATTAGCAGGGGTAAGGAAAGGGCCTGGACAGAGCAAACACATACATACACACACACACACACACACACAAGCACACACATTCACAATCACAGCAATCTTAGGAGCGCAAACCCTCCCACAATCCTCCAGAACAGGACAGGGCAAGACTTTTTACCTTATTATTAAAGAATTGTGTGAGTGTGTGTATGTGTGCATATGCATGATTATATAGAGTTATGGTATGTGATTGGGATACTGTATGTGAGTGGATTTAAGTCACTACCGTACAATGTGTGACTATATTTGTGTCTGATAATGTATTTCTTGAAAGGCAACACATTCTCACTCCGACCTCATCACATATTGACGTTTAGTCATGGACTTTTCATGTCGACATGTGACGTCCAAGGTATCCTGGGTGCGTTGTGTGTTGATGTTCTGGAACGTCGTGTCGGTACAACACTGCGAATTAACTTTTTTTTGTTAGGGTTTTTTTCTTTCATCGGCAAACACACCGGGTTACGTTTAGCCAGTACACATAGGCAAAAAAAGCACATGGTTAAGTTTAGCCAACACACATACATGGTTGGGTTTAGGAAAAAAATAGCTGGGTTTGGCTTTGCAATCTTACTGGAAGCAAACACTGGCCTCCTGGGTGAAAGTCGGTGGTAGCTGGACCTATCCACAAGCCCTCCCACCTGCCTTACTCGGACTTCCGCTGCTTTATCTTACATTGTTGCCCCGCCATGTTTCCCCCAATGCCGACTGGCTGCGTATCATGCCGAAGTCAAAGGGCAGCTTTTTCATCGCTATCTGGCACTGGAAGTCACTGATCAAGTGCTAGTTTGCAAGGACTTTGGAGAAATCTCTCTGCTTTGAATAATAATTTTTGTCTGATATGTTTCTTGGGTTTTTTTTTTTTTTTTCAGTTCAGTTATTGTATTAGAAATTCTTAAAATCCCATTTACATATTTTCCTCAGTTTGGAATTCCAGGATCTATGAATATGAAAATAATTTTCATGTCAAAACTGGACATGCAATGTCTCATGTACTTTACTGAAAAGCCTATTATTAGTAAATGTGCACAGGAGGTTCAAAGTTTACATGTTGCACGTGTGTAATTTTCATATTGGACTACAAACGTGGTCCCAACTAGTTGTGATGTCACAAAATTGTGCTTCTACAGTATGTCCATGTGTTTAAGGTGATCAGACAGAAACCTTTCCCCTTCAGCAGATGAACATAAAAACAGATTCTGCACATACTTCATTCCATTACAGTGAAACTCAACTATTTTATTGTAATAATTGCATGAATCCTTTATGTATATTACAATATTATGACTGCAACATACATTTACTGTAGAAGATTCTTCTAAGATTTTTTCCATACCCACATCTAGATCTGATATGTAGCTGTCTGCAGGCAAATGGGATGCTTTCCGCTGCTGTGGTGTGTGTGCTGGCCACAGAGTTGATTGTGTAGTTTGCAGCAGCTGGCCAGTTGTCAGCCAACATGTAATCTCCTCGTCTGTCTTCAGTCTTTTAGTGAAACTGTAGCTAACATCCCTAATCAGCAAATGGACTAATAATCCCCAATTTGCTGCACCCCCACCCCACCCAAGCTGAATTTAGTCCAGCCCTTTATAACGCTAACGAGCCATAAACAGAGAGGACAATTAGTCAGACAGCACAATACACACACAAAACGCAAACACACACACACACACACACTGCTTCTAAATGTGCGGTAAAGGTTATTACCAAGATACATACAGGATTGACTGAATTATGTTCGTGTATGTTAATTGATTACTTAATGAAATTTCTAACCACAACTTGCCTCGTTCGGTCTCAACTAACGATGCATTTTTACAGGGCGTTCTGATTTATTCACACCCAAACAAAGACACTGGAATAACTGCACTCCAGAGTAGCCTCAAGAGGGAAAACTCCATAATTCAATTTTGCATCCTCTTCTTTAAAGACACCCAGCCCTCAGCCAAACAAATCGGCAGTTTACAAAAGAAGCACAGCACTTTTAAACACCTGTTTTGCTGACACACATTTTAAACTTGCATTTAAGGGCAACCCTGGCAGGTATGGTAAACTGCTTAATGTAAATGATGAGGGAAAGGTCTCTGTATGTATATGCAGTATAGTATGTGTTAAATGTAAAATAGATGGGGTCGAGAAAGGGAGGGTTTACACTGTGTGCGTGTATGTGTGTGTGTGTGTGTGTGTGTGTGTCTAAAGAACTTAGATGGTGCTAAATTGATGGACATGTGTGTGTGTGTGTGTGTGTGTGTGTGTGTGTGTGTGTGTGTGTGTGTGTGTGTGTGTGTGTGTTTCCTTCAAAAAAAAGAAAAAGAAAGAGAGAGAATAAGGGTGTTTGCTGAATCAACAACAGCCAAACGCTTTGTGCTATGACGCCCTATGGGTTCAACCTCTTCTTCTGTGGTGGTTTATTGATACATTATTGGGAAAAGGGGAAGAAATAGGAAGGAAGAAGCTGACTTGCCTTTTTTTCTCTGCCTCTCTGACTGTTTTGTCTAACTTTGTTGTGCTCGGTCAAAACCTGAGGAACTGCAGTTTATTTCAATTATGTTTCCACTTCTTCTGTGGTTAACCTAAAACAGAGCAGATACTTGCATTCCCAGGTTACCTGTATCCAATGCTACGTGAGTGAGAATGGCATCTATTTGTCCGAGCAGTCAACCGACGGACAAAGGAGCCCCTACCACCTGAACAAAATACATTTCATTGGAATTAGCTGGATTATCTGCCAGTACAGTGAGGTAATTTGTCTAAAAATATCATGCGGTGAGGTAGATAAGTCGGGATACAAGATAAGAGAATTCTTGCCAAGTTCGTCTTTTTGTTGCAGCTGAGAATTATTTTGATTACATTTTTTTCCTGCGTTCCCTGTGCCACTTTCGAGCTCTTCCTAGCTACACCTGCCAAGTCAAATCTATTTACAGACATTTATAGTTTATTGTCACAAATGATGAAAAAAGGTCACCGTTCCTTCCCCATCTCTGTCTCCCTCTTTCCAAATCAACCTCCTTGTATGTCTTTTTTTCTCTCTCTATCTGTCTCTCTATACACCCGTCCAACTCTGTCTTTTTTTCCCCTCCTCTCTCGGTATCTACCGTTTCTCTTCTCTCCTCTTTGTTCAAGGTCAGTGGCTTCTCGGTGGGATTTCCTATCAGACACATGGAGCTGGGCTGAAAGCGGGAGGCTAGAAATCCTGCCTGGCTCTCCCTGACCTTTGGTGTCGCCCTCTCAGCAGCTCACTTCTCCTTCACTCTCCTTCTTCCCTGCCTCATCTCCTGCACTTTTGTCTCCCGTCACATCTCCTACACATTAACCTCCTCGTCTCCTGTTTTCTTGCCTCATGTCTTCTTTTCCTCTCTTCGCCGCTGCACTGTCCTCACTCCCTTGTGTCGAACCTTTAACTCCCTCTCCTCTCCTCTACCCTCGTCTCTCCACCTCTCCTTTTCTCCGCACACTTCATAATTTCTCTCCTCTCCTTTCTCTTTTTCCCCCTGCCTCTTTTCTCTCCCTTTCTCCATCTTTATTTCTCTCACTGCCGCTGAGCTTGCCTTCTCATTTCATCCTACTTTCTCTCCTGTTTTCACCTCTTATTTTAGCCTCCTCCTCCTCCCCTTCCCCCTTTCTTTTCCATCCTCTCCACTGCCAGAGCACTGCATTGTAATTGAATTGGATCTGCACACGCAGTCTTTAACCCAAACCAGCTAATTCATTAATTCTGTTACAGGAGAAGATGTGGGTTATTTTTGACATGTAAATGGCGGTCTGTGACCGGTGTGGTTTTGTTATGCGGTGAATTTAATTTCTGTAACTGGGTGGTCATGAAGTGAGTTTTGGCTGGAGGCATGAATAAGATTTCCAGACTGCAATGTGTGTCCTTAGTGTAATATACAAATTTAATTTGTATTAAAAAATCAGACACTATTGAGACTCCTGTGCATTTAGGATTATTGCATGAACACAGCGGTTATTACATTTAGGTGTCACCTAATTTATTTTATTAGTTTTCTTACATTTGATTTATTGTCATAGAATTGTTTCACTGCAGCACCTTGTGTGTGAGTGTGTGTGGGCTGGAAGGGAGGGGTTATTTAAGACGGAGGGGAAGTTAGGAAGTAGTTAGGAAGGGAAATATTCAGGACACCCTGAGATGATGCGAAACTTCTTCTACTGCTGTTTATGGATCGTCTCTGTCTTTTTAGTGTGTGTGTGTAATTAAAAGATTCCTCTGTGGATAATGTTTATTACCAGCAGTGACAACATTGCAGCGGCTGGTATTGTGATCTTGTGTGCGTGTGTGCGTGCATTTGTGCGTGTGATCATGGTAAAATGTGGTCCTGGTTGCATCCATCTACTCTGGCTGGTGTTTGTATGTCTGTGGACTGATACTGTCTGCATGATGGCATCTCAACCGTGCAACATGCAGTCACGAAACTTTAAAGGTGTGTAGCTGCGATCACAGTGATGTGTGACTTTGAGGATTGGAATGGGGCCATTGGCTCCCCCACTTTACACCCCTGGCCAACATTCACCCTAAATTGTAGATCGCTGTATTATGGCTGAAGTGATCCCATCACAAAATGGTCTCTAGTTTTTGGCTGTTTTGGATTATAGAATTATGTGGGGTTTTTCAACATTTGACAATATTTGTGAAACCAGCAGAACATCATATCCAAATAGATTTTTTCCATGTGTCTGATATGTATATTTATGCATCTAACAAGCATGAATTTTAGAAGATAGGAGTGATTAAGTGATAACTTCATTGTAATAAAGTGAAACAGAGCAGGGCATTGGGAATAAAATAGTTGTTCTAAACTCAGCTAATTACAAACAAGCTTGTGACAGGGAAGCTGATTTTTATTTTGGATATGGACAGTGTTTGTTAAAGATACTGCATGGTTTAGCTCCCCAACCCCTAAAACAATTTATTCCAACAGTTCATGGCGAAATAAGATCATCAACAAGGTGAGACTTTTTTAGTTACAGCAAAAAAAAAACCAGTGGATTGTCCTCTTTGCAAATGTTAGAAACCATATTTGTTTTAGATTAGTTTAAAACTATGGTGAAAAAAAATGGTTGAAAGACAGTTGTCATTAAGGTCTCATAACGTCTTAACGTTTATTCACTGCTCTGTCTTACAGGTGTATGTATTTATCAATGTTTCATGAAATTGTCATTTTTTTTATTGTTATATGTGCAGCGTATCCACGCCCAGAGACAACAGATGAAAATTAGCATTGTGCTATATAACTGGTGCAATACTGTACACTGTCCCTGTTTTAAATAAACCAGTAAAAAAATGAAATGAAAGCGCCTCTGTGAATGTATGAGAAAATGCATGAAACTTCATTCGAAAGGTCTGAAACTGCGTTTAGACCCACAGGTCAAGTCATTTTCTGCCTCAGGTGCTGACTGACCAGGTGACCCCCGGCGGAAGACCACACAACATCATAGCTGAAATGCAGCCAGTGGGCCTTTGGCTTCCCCTTCCCTCTGTAAACACAAGTTTGTCTCCAAAGTAAACCTCCTCTCTGTAACTCTCACTGAACTCTAAAAATGTCCTGCAATCTTTTAGGACTTTGTTTTCAATGTCACACAGGTAAAACCTGCACTTGATTGGAGTAAAATATTAATAAATATTACACAATGAGATACAAATAAGTTTGACATAAAACAGCACTTCATAAAAGCAAAACAAACTACAAACAAAATACACACAAGCCCTTCTGCAAAGCACATTTTGAGCCATGATTTACACAAAGACTTATTCTGCAAGCTTCAGGTAGAGAGATTGCATCACTGTTTATCTTTACAGCGTTGGCAAAAAAGACATGTAATTATTCAGGCAAGCCACACACATCGAATTTGTCATTCTGGTCTGTGGTAATTTGGCAAACATGTTTCAGTTCAAACACAATTTTCCTTAAAGCAAATACAAGATAGCAAAAATGCTTGCCATCTTCTCAAGCTGACCTTTCACTGAATTTTATGTTTGTTTTCATACATAACAAAGAGCGCTGTATTTCTTTCACTGAATACCCTGGCTGAAGGAAGGTGAAGGTTGCCATGAGCGATTTATAAACACAGAAACAGACCGCAGTGTTCAAAACCTCCCTCCTCATGTTACAGTGGCAAAGGCCTGGGTAAATGTTCCTGTGATGCTGCAAATAATTAGTTACTGAGGGACATAAATTGTATAACAGTCAACGTTTTTTGTTTATTTCCAAGAGATTGTGTTTATATTTTTGTTCATATATTCGTCCTTGATCTTATGGTCCAGGATTTGAGACAGGTGCATGTGCAGGTTGTGTTTTGTGTGTGTGTCTGTGTATCTCTGTCTGGTTTAATCAGACCCCCTACATATGATCACAAATCATATTCACCCGCATTCCCTCACATCTCTGGTGCCTGCATGCTGTCTGTCTCCAGTCCTGCAGAGTGACTTTTCATCATGTCTGGGAATATATGATTAAAAGGATTTGGGGGTAATTTGCAGCTTAATTATTTACCAACACACCCACACTTTATGAAAGAGCACACCTGTGTGTCTGGTTTGGGAGAAAACATATTTCTGTAACTATAGCAGGGTGTATGTGACAATTCATATTTTTAGAAGGGATTTCTTCTGTTATTCTGTGTTTATATATTTTGGTGCCTTGCATCTCAATGTTAATCAACAAGCCAACCTTCCAAGAGTGATCATGAATTATAACATTGAAATGGTAATGGTAGTTTGAAGTGCACGTTGAAGGTATGCAGTTCTCACCCTGACAGCAGCGCTTTGGCTTGGTTTGTCTTGCAACGTAACTAGACGCCAGGGCTAGCGCGTCATATTTTTGGCAGCAGCACAGCAGCAGACAGCTGGCTGACAGTGGCACTCTGAGATGCTAACCTGCCCAGACACTTCCCTTCACCTCAGGCTTAACACAACCACTGAGCCCCCGCCACAGAAGGAGACACACTCATAAACATCCTTAAATGAACACCTTAACATTGAAAACAAACTAAAATATAAGATTAGGATTAAAATTAGAAGAAAGACACATGTATTGACCTAAGTGTCAGTTTGCATATACATTTTACACATAGTAGTTTAAGATGATGCTTTAGTCGTAGTTGTCTTTTACATTAAGTTTTACTCTTCTTTATTTCTTCTAGGATTTTGTTCTTTTATAATCTTTCTGTGGCCACACAAGGCCCTAAATCTGTAATTGGCTTTTACCTGTTTGTTTTTATTTATCTATCTGTGGTAATCTACAAATTGAAGCTGACTTTTTACTCACTGAACGTCACTCAGGATAAGTGTCAGCAACCTGCCTCAGATGTAATGTAAAACATCTCCACCACTGACAGGTTTCTATTGAGAGAGATTGTAAGGCTTCAACTCCAGACTTGCAAACACTCATTTATCCCACAAATTAATGGCAACCTGTGACAGACAGACAGACAGATGCTGTCAGGCAGGCAGCCAGACAGACAAGCAGGAACACAGACATGCAGACAGACAGAGAGACAAACAGACAGACAGGCACGTTCTCTCCTGGCAGCTCTGTTGGCTACATAACATAGCCTGGGGCAGGGCTTTGTATGTGTGTGTGTGTGTGTGTGTGTTGCATCCGTGACAGCAAGTTCTCTGTTTTTTGTTTTGTCCCTGACAACATATCCCTATACCTGAACAACAGAATAGGTCATTTGCCGATGACTTCCATAATGACCGACAGGCCCAAAACAACATATATGACCACTGAAGAGTACCAGCGTCAGGTGCACGTAATGAGCTACGCAGTTTTAAATTTGTGGTTGACGTTCTAAAACAGTTGCAGTTACAAACCAAAACTATGTGGTTAGTTTTCTAACAAAAAGAACATGGTTTGGGTTAAAAGAAGTATATTTGTTGTGTTACATATGTAACGTGATCAAAGTAGTTAACGTAATGTAGGTAATTTGACGTAAATTGATAACGTAATGTATAGTCAGTAACATGACAGGTAAAGTGATGTAATTAGATAACCTAACAAAGGTACCACGATGTAAATAAGTAAAGTGACATAAATTGTTAATGTAATGTAGGTAACGTGACGTAAGTAGATAAGGTAATTTATGCCATGTGATGTAAGCAGGTAATACGACGTAATGTGACGTAAATTGATAACGTAATGTAGGTAAGGTGACATAAGTAGATAATGTAATGTAGGCCATGTGACGAAAGTAGGTAACACAACGTAATGTAGATAATGCGGCATGAGTAAGTAATGTAATGTTCAGTAATGTGATGTAACTAGATAACATAATGTAGATGACGTGATGTAAGTAGATAACATAATGTAGGTGACATGATGTAAGTAGATAATGTAATAAATTTAACGTGACATAAGCAGATAATGTGACATAATATAGGTAAGGTGTCGGAAGTAGGTAACGTAATGTATGTAATGCAATTTAAGTAGGTAATGTGACGTAGGTAGTGTGATATAAGAAGGTAACAGGACATAAGTAGGTAATCTAATGTGGGTAATGTAATGTAGGTAATGTGACGTAATAGATAATGTAATGTAGATAATGTTACATAATTTGGTGACATAATGTAGGTAATGTTATGTGAGTAGATAACATGACGTAGTTTATGTAATGTGACCTAAGTAGATGATGTGACGTAATATAGGTAATGTGACATAAAAGTAGATAACATAATGTAGGTCACATGATGTAAGTTGGTCATGTAATGTAATGTAGGTAATGTGAAGTAAGTAGATAATGTGATGTATGTCATGTGACACCATGCAGGTAATGTGACGTAAGTAGGTAATGTAATATGGGTAATGTTACATAAGTAGTTAACGTAATGTAGGTAATGCAGTGTAAGTAGGTAACCTGACGTAATGTAGGTAATGTGACACAAGTAGATAACATAATGTATGTGACATGACATAAGTATACCGTGACGTAGGTACGTAATGAGTCATAGTGAAGGTTATGATATTGTAACCCTTGCTCTATTAGCACAAGTGAAGCCCTCTACTGGACTCTAAGAGAAATACTCCTATAATGACACATTCGCCCACTGAAATTTGCATGAACATAGCCAGCCTACCCACATACCTGCAGAGCCAACAAAATATTTAGAAGGTGTATAATGGCATCTGCTGTCCTACACCCTCTTCAACGAGTAGCGTAGGAGCAACAGGGCCTCTAGATAGAGGGCTCTGCTTATACTGATAGAACTAGGGTTACATTATTATAACCTTTGTTGTATCTCACACAAGCTCTGCACTTTGTTTAAGAGTTAATAGGATAGCAGATGCCGTCATACTCCTCCCATATATACTGTGGGCTCAACATGTATTCAGGTAGGCATGTTCTGATTGTTCAGTTACGTTTTTGCAAATTTCGTGGGTGAATGTGTAATCTTGATTGGAGGAGAGTTTCACCCATAGAGTCGAGTAGAGGGCGGAGCCTATGTGAAATAGAACTTAACTTACTTACATTGGTTAAAATAACTTAACCTTGATTTCAGCAGTCTCCAAGGTCAAGGTAGGCTACTGTTTATGATTTAATTGCTTTTAATACCCCTAGAATTCCTCCTTTGCCCCAGTCATAATAAAGTAAACATAATTATGGGTCATAATAAGCTGTTTGCACAGATGACCTGTGTGGCTGTTATTTGTTTGAGGGCAGGTTTGTTCTTGGCTTTTGATGTGTAAACAAACTGTGATCATTTACACTGCACATATTAAATCTTGATATCTTTAGGCATTTATTCTTAATCCCGTTGGCAACATTGTCTAATTATCAGTGGTTGTCCTCCACCACCAGGTGTTTCAGCAAGTGCCCCAAAACAATATGTGTTTACCATAGACTGTATTACGTGATAGTGACAAAGCCCTCCAGATGTAGTAATTATGACAAGTGGAGGTCAGGATGGATGGATGGATGGATGGATGGATGGATGGGTCAACCAAATATCAGACTTAAAGACAGGAGAATGTTGTCCATTTCCTGACAAAATGCTTCATTGTGTTGTTCCAGAAGGCATGGACAAACAATGTATTTAGAGGACTTAAAGAGGACTTGAGAGAACTTAAATTATAGAAAATGTAGCATCATATATTAGAAAATAAGAAAACAGTGGAGAAAAGCAGTATAGTAATTTGTACATCAACTATACAATCTACCAATTTATGTAATTGGTTTGTATATGTAAGTACTTGGGTGTGTGTTCGTACTTGCCCATCCACTGGGACGGAGGTACAAGTGCTTATCTATCTCTGGATCTACTGCCAGAAGTAAACCATGTTGATACATGTGATGATTGTCAGCTTGAAGGTTTGTGCAGCTGGACAGACACATGATCACATCAACACACCACAGAGAATCCAGTCTGGGGCCACAGCATTCAGAAACATATCACATTCAGCTGTACCAAGGCGTCACAATTTTCCCTTTCACACACATTGACAATGAGATGAAAAGCAAACAGACTGAAATCATTAAGGAGGACCCAGGAAATATTTAATAGTAAAACACAGAAAAACAGAATTCAGATACTAACTGTGTTAGGCCACTATTCACTGCACAAATACATTTGATTAGAGACTCTGAATGCTGAAATCAATTTATTGTGGATTCAATATTTTACAATTGAATAGTTGATATTTAAGACTGCAATCATTCTGTTCATAGCGCATGCCATCAGTCGGTGTTAACATGGAGATCAGCCCTTTGTTAAAAAGAAAAGAAAAAAAAAATGCAAAGGGCTGCATTGGTGGTGCCATGGTTTAGGTACCAGTGAGCCAATAAATATGATTCAGAGGCCGGGTTGAGTAATAGATCTATGAGTTTGAAGGCTCATTAGATGTCAAAGCACTGCACAGTGTTTTACCATGAGACAGAAGTTACCACGGAGACAGTGATTTTATCTGTTGTTGCAATGATTGCCAGCCAAACAGTAGAGATACCAAGTCTACATTGCAAGTAACTAATTGAACAGAAATATGTGTTGGCTTGCAAGTATCTGGTTGTCCAAAGCAGCGTAGAGACGTTGCAATATCTGTGCAGCAAAAGTTAACCCTTAAGTTTTTGTTGTTGTTGTTCTTTGTTTTTTTCAACCATAACCATACCAAAGAACATCCTATCCATCTTAGTCTCAATCACATATTGGGCACAACATTTTCCTTCAAGCTTTGACTGAATTGAGGAATCTTCTCAGATAATCCAGTCAACCATTGGCTTTCATCAGTTGTTGTGTCTTGGTTTCCTGCATGCAACAGTTGGCTCAGCCCAAGCTGTCCTGGGTGCCAAAACTGTGAGTTGTTTCAGGAGCTGAAACTCAACCTGTCAAGGCAAAAAGGACTTTGTCATTATATTATAAGATTATATAAAATGATGGTGAGTAATTATATGAAGTGACTGGCAGTAGCTGTAACCTCCATGTCAAATTTCAGCCTCCAAGGGAAAACACTGTGGCCAGAAGAGGGTAAGGAAGTTTTTGTGGATCGACCATCCCAACACATTCTCACCCCGACCTCGTCACATATTGACTTTTGATCATGGACTTTCCATGTTGAGATACGACATGTGCGGTACCCTGCGTTGGTTGTTGACAGTCTGGTGATGCTGTGTCAAGTTCAGCCTGTAACATGCACTCTCTGTTTTTTCACAGGAAATGTGCCATTTGCATACAGTCTCTTTAAAAATAAACGCACTACGTTGGTACAACACCGCAAATTGACCTTTTTTGTCCTTCGTCAACAAATGCACGTGGTTACATTTAGCCAACATGGCCATGTGGTTGGGTTTCCAAAAAAAAGAACAGGGTTTGGTTTCACAATCTTATGGGAAGCTAACACTGGCTTCCCAGTTTAAAGGCGGTGGTTGCTGGACTTATTCACCACCCCTTCTGCCTGCTCTACTCAGATTTCCACCACCTTAACTTTCGTTGTTGTCCTGCCACGTTTTCCCCCTGATGCCATTAAACAATAAAGGTGACCAGCCACGTATCATGCCAATATGAAAGGACAACTTTAATCATATGTGTCTGACGCCAGAAGTCACTGACCAAGCACCCAATTTTGACAACTTCAGAATGAGACTGGCTTGACCATCCAACAAAGCGAGTTATTTGAGCTGCTGGTCACAGCTAAAAAAGAAAGCAACCTACGCAGATTTTGCAGTTTAAACGTGAGATGTGTGTCACACCAAAGGAAAGATGTCTGGATTTGGATACTTTTTCAAATGTAGCTAGAAATGTGAGTGATTGCTGGAACCAGACAACCATCAGTTCATTCTATCTCACGGACAATGTTTCAACAAAGAGCAGTCTGTCTTGTGTGAGCATCCTTCAGCAAGATAGGAAATCTGTACCCACTGTTCTCATTCAAAGCTACTTTTTAACAACAGCATCAACTAAATGTCTACAGTGTCTACAACTTAGTGTGTGTCAGCAGTGCAAGGACCATTGTTTACTGTGTTTAACATTGGTTGCTATTTTGTTTGCAGTCTTTTCTCTTTAAAGTTTATGACCTTGTGGTTCAACTTCATCCAAGGATTGTTGGGTAAAGGCTTTGTGAAGAGGTCAAACCCAATAACAATAATCATGTAGCTTTCGAGCAAACACACCAGCAATACTACAATCAAAGAGTTTTGAAAAGACTTTTGAAAGTCACATTTTAAACTTGCATGTACTAAACTGACAACATTGCAACACAAAATAGCAAAGTGAAGCACATGAAAAGTTACACTTACTTTCTGCTGGATGGATTAAAGAGATATTATTAGCAGTAAACCATCTGTTTATGGGTGTTATCACATGAGTTAGATCATACTCTGTGAGCAAATATGTGTATGGCTCCGCCTATGCACCATTATCAATGTCTTGCTCTACTTACTGAGCTGCCAATACCCATATGAGGTCTCTGTAACACTTACAACCACAAAATCCTCCTCCTTCGAGCCGGAGATGAACCAGTGGCCTAAGGATTTCAGCTTTGTATACCTGCAGTCCTCTGCTCTGCCAAGAAAATCACCAAATACTGAATGTTGTTAATGTCTGCTAGTAGTCTTTATTTTTTTAACTTCTACTTGACTTGTCCAAGTCTTAGGTTTGAAGCTCTGGTGCAAACTGAAACACATGCACACCCACGGTAAAATGTCTTCCAGTCCACAATTGTGCCCAGAATGTGTAGAGAAGGCAGAAAAGACACATGTGGAAACTCCGGATCAAATGTCTCCTCCTTCCTTCCTCCTCCAGTCTCAGTATGAGGAGACTCCATTTGGCCTCCACTGACAGGTCAAGGTAGCCAGAACCAAAAATAACACACTTCCACTGAGTGTTTAGTTTACAGTGTTGAGTGATTGAGCTGGTTATTAAGTTTCTGTCAGTCTACTGGCTGACACTGTAGTTACACATTGAGAGAATGGGAAGGGTATAACTTTCCTCTCACAGTGAGTTTGTTGGGGCAGGACATTGTGCTTTTCTTTTGTTTGAAACTCTATGACAAAACACTCACTGGTCCATGCTGATGTTTCAATTCCTGATCATTTGGAGGACAGAAAATTTCGCTATTCTAATTTTTGAGGGACAACTACCAATTAAGGGGGTCTACTTGATAAGTAAGGTGTTTTGATAAATTATTACTCCCTGCAAGTATTGAATGATGATATTACAACAATCACACTATAACCCTTTCCAGAATCATGACAAAAAACTATCAGCTATTAAAATAACAAGCGTCTACAACCATGCTAGCAATACTGTGAGGCCTTGCTTTGAGCTAAATGCTAATGTCAGCATGCTAACATGCACCCAGTGGCCATGATGATATCATGATGTTAGCAGGTAAAATGTTTACACCATGTTTACTATTGTAGGTCAGTGATTTAGCCTGCTAACAGTCACTAAGTAGCAATAAAATCAAAGTGCAGCTGAGGCTGATGGGTGTGTAATTAGATTTGCAGGTTTTTGGTCAGTAGCGGAAGTGTTGGACAAACTGAAATTTTGACTTGATGGTGGCACTAAATGAAAAGCCAAAGTGTCACCAGAGTAATCAGAATTCACTCTAAGGGGGGGCTCTCACAAGTGTATCAAATTTCATGGCAATCAATCCAACCATTTTTGAGACGTCATACTCAATACCACAAATGTTGACCTCATGGTGGCACTAAAGAAAAGGCAAGAGGAGCACCAAAGTCATTAGGAGTCATCATCTGGGAATCATGATCGTCTGTTACAAACTTTTTGCCAATCCATTACGTAGATATTGAGAAATTTTCAATCCCTGAACCCATCAGCTATCATCAGATAATGACAGAGCCAATGTCCAGGTCAAGACTTCCTCTTCCGTGCACCAGTCATTTTGGCTAACCTCTATAAACAGATACCTGCTTATGAATGCAGATAAACAAAAAGAGACTAAGTTTTGTCACACGTTAAGTGAAAACTGCCAGTGTCGCTAAGGGAAAAGTCAGGTGATCACCTAAGTCAGTAGGATTCACCCTCTGGAGAACATGAATATATGTATAAAATACATGGTAATCCATCTCATGGTTGTTGAAATATCAAAGTCTGAACTTAAGTGGTGGAACAAATGACCCCTAGAGCCAATGAGCTAGCATGGCAATTAAATAACAAAATGCACTGAGAGTCATTTTAGATTTGTCTTGGATGGCCATATGGTGTTTACTGAGAACATATATAAAGCTGAAGTGGATATTTTTTTGTATGTTAATATGTTGTGTTATAACGTGTTCTGGGGAAACAAAGGTGTTGTGTAGCGCTTCATGGAGGCTTGTTTCCACACAGACCAATAGACTTTTGGACCTGGTTACTTTGTCTCATATGGCAAAGAGGCAAAGACCCTCGCTGTGAGCAGGATTTGAACCTGCGCGGGGAGTCCCCATTGGATTTCAAGTCCAACGCCTTAACCACTCGGCCATCACAGCTCTGTATCAATCCTATTTTTTCCATCACGTCTCAAGAGAGTTTGTGGCATTTGAGGCAGTGAAAAAGCAACTTGACAGTTAATGGCAACACTTTTATCTGATGTTCTCATCCAGATTTGTGTGTGTGTGTGTGTGTGTGTGTGTGTGTGTGTGTGTGTGTATGTTAGTGAAGGACACTTTGTCAAGACAGATGGCTGATAAAAATGGATCTCAGAACTTCCAGTTCCAGAACAGACTCTAATGTTGCAGTTTGCAAAATACCACAAATGTGACAAAGAACAGCTCTTTGTGCAGGAATTGCAAGGCTAATTTCTGTGGAACACATTTTAAGCAAATATAAAAGAAAACAAATGAATACACAGTGCAGTGATTCCCTTCAGAATATGAAATTCA
This sequence comes from Epinephelus moara, assembly GCF_006386435.1. NCBI lineage: Eukaryota > Metazoa > Chordata > Actinopteri > Perciformes > Serranidae > Epinephelus > Epinephelus moara. The sequence continues at coordinate 29,575,630 of NC_065526.1, read as the reverse complement.
GAAATATGAACAGTTTTGAGACTGGGTAAATGTACTGGTGCTTAGCCTGATAGTTGTCAAAATACATGATGCAAGTACTCGTACTAGGGCTAGAAGTTTCTCCCTGCTTTTGGTGTTTGTGCTAAGCTAGGCTAAGCACGTCATAGAGCAACAGGTTATAGTGGGCAAATTAAAAAAAAACATGAATAAATTAGTGCAGAAACATAACAAATGCAGATGCTTCCATACAGGTGCATGATAGAATTAAGACTTTGTTTGTGTGTGAGTAAGTTTTGCATTATGGATTTGCTTGGCATCACAGATCTTTTACTTTGGTTTGGTCTTGTCCTTGTTTTGCAGCATTTCAGTGCTGATAAATCACACTGCCATTGAAGACGCATCTTGTTATTTATTCTCATAACAATATTTCTTCAGGATCATTTCCCTGAACTCAGATTAAGGGTTGAATACAATGCTAGCATGATGCAGTAAATCCCCTTTAGTCCACACCATTGAACTCTTTGTAGAATTATTTATTCCAAATGCACACTTCTTATATTTCACATTATTTTTGTGCAGACATTTAGTGCAGACATTATGTCAGCAGATCAGTCATGTTTCTGTCCTACTTCTCAAATACTGGCATTCCACACTCGTGTAGTTTTTGTTGATCCATATCGCCTATCATTGTTGAACTCCCTCAGAAGTCCAATTGGAAACCTGTTCATTACTACAAAAAAGGCTTTCCCCACATCTGTTTAACAGCTGAGCTCACCTCTCTGCAGTCACTGAGCTCCCTCTTTAATAGTTTGTCACTGGAAAATTCATAAATTAGTATCTGTGCAGGAGAGATCCAGTTTGTTCTGTTTAGCAGAAAGCAGTCCGGCTGGTTAGCTCAATCCCTCGGAGGTGAAACTTCTCTGGAAATTTAGTCCATTTCAAACTTGAGCCTTGGAATTCTGGGAAATACATTTAGCACAACTCCCACAGTAACAGAGTGAGTTTCAGAGTATTAGAGTCCATCCCTGCATTCAACTCCCTTCTGCGCATGGGAGACCGTCATTTCCCCAGTAATTACATTAAGCGCTGAATCTCCCAGAATATTAGCTCAAATGGAGAGGAATGTGCAGCACTCTCACCCGGCCACCATAGCATTGTCTATACTTCTGAACGCAGTGTTTGTTTTCGATTGTATTTTCTCTAAACCAAAAACACTAGAGCATCTCACAGCAGGCTGTGGGATCTCTGCTGCTGCACGTACAGATGTTTATCCGATCAGCTAAACACAGATATAAGGTTTCATGGAAGGAAGAGGGAGGAAGGCAGACAGACAGAAATGACACGGCAGAGTTGTTCCTGAGCTTTGTGAAAAGTTTCTAAAATAAGAAATTCAATATCATCCTACACAAAATTATTTCTTAAAAATGCAAAGGGATAGTATCAAAGTAATGAGCCGTCGTAATAATGTGCACTCATCATGGTTTTACATCACATGTGTTTTTTAAATTTTGACAGCTGAATTTCATTTATATAACACCCTGGAATCTAATCACATGCACCTGCACTGATTTGGTGCTCAGCAAAAAAGAAGGTGAACTCAAGGAATGTAGCATTTACCAAGAGGCAAATGAGCCTCAGTTACAAGAACATGTGAAGCTACACTAAATAACTTTATAATCTATTGCAACTCATTGTAATGGATAGCATTAACTGACACTTAGACAAGTCCTCCATACCAAACAAAATACATCATTTGTCCATGCCCTCTAGAACAACACAGAAGATTTCACCTCCCTATCAACAAGGCAACATAACTTGTCTGTGCTCTCCCAAACTTAAACAAATCACTCAAGAAAGCCAGAATTACTGCTTCACAGTTTTGTACCTCCATGAACCATTCAAGTTGCACTTAATGTTTACATCCATGCCTGTGAAAATGTGGATGCTTCACACACATCTTCCCACAGGCAGCACAGAAGATTCACAGCTATGACAGTGAATAATGGCCGATAGTCAGGCAGCAATTTTCTCGTAAATCGGCCCGTTCTTCACCGTCCCCGTCATCTGATGGTTAATGGCCTCTTCGTTTGCGAGGGCAAGGAGGGCACGCAATTCCTTGTCTCCCCAGTTGTTCATCTTTACAGTGTCTGTCAGTTTTGTGTTTCCCTCTTGCTACTAGCTGCTCGCTAATTCCTGCTATCAGCTGTTTCCTGTTTATCCACCGCCAGTGGGTCAGACATGCGGCGTCATCAACAGCTCCTCCCACAAGTCTTCAACAGCCTCTCCCATTGCGGAAGGCCGCCTCAGTCTGTTTAAACTAAAAGGGTTCCAGCAATATGATTGAAATATGAAAATTGGGCGCCTTGGATCAACTCTCCAGTCCGGCTCTGTGTGTCTAAACGCTCGCAGCTGGCCGGCAAAACGGCCCAACATTCGCAGAAAATCTGGCAGTGTAAAAGGGGCTACAGTCTCATTAGTGACATGTGATCTGCTACATAATCAGGATAATAATATCCATTCATAGTGGTGACAGAGAAGTGTATGATAAGAAGCTGCAAAATGTCGATTATTGTTAGTTGAAGTTCGTGCTTACCCTGCAGACTGCTCACATCACATAAGTAAATTTTGAATCTACGAAACCCACTCACCAGAGTACATGTTGGCAATGTACATTTCTGCAAATCACAGATGTGTTTCATTTGTACATTTCTTATGTAGAATGCGTACATTTCGTGTATGGCAGATTTTTAAAACTTTCCATTTCTTTATGTTTCAGTTTTCATTTTAATATGATGACAACATTGCAGTTTGGTTAAGGCACAATGACCATTTGGTTAGGGTTAGGAAAGGATCGTGTTTCGTCACAAACACAGCTAGACATGTCCTGATGTCTCGATAAAAATGCTGGGCAGACATCTTGCCTAGCTGTCACACCACCATGACGAAAAACTCAAGCTCATATACATGCAATCTGAAATACGTCACTTTAGACATGTTGATATGATACATATGAAATGTACAGATGTAACATATCATTTGTTTGCAGAAACTTACAATGCTAATATTTCATTCTGGTGACTGGGCTGGTCTATGTCCTGCTATAACTTCTGATCTTGATCTATCTCTATGACAATCCTTAATTGGTTTTAATTGTTAGCACCTGATTCCACCTGATAAAAGAGGTTGAAATATGGTGATCATTGAACCTGTGCACCCTGTAGTATTATACATTTGTGCAAGTTTCTCTTCAACATTATGAATCAGTGAAGTAAATGAAAACTCAAGACACATTTTAATTACACTTATTTTTTAGTTCAAACCAGTTTGCCTTTATTTGGAAATTGCTGCTTTTGCTGATGTTGACATACCAATTAAACAAGGTGGAGCATGGTGACTCCTTCTGAGATCACTGGTAGGACCTTACAACATTCCTGTGAGTGTGCAAGATCATCCCCAAGAGTATCTTTGTACAGAGAGACGTGCTGCAAAAACTAACAAAACCTGATTTATCTGATGGAAATATATTAAGTAGAGGAGAATGTGACAGTGAGGACATGATTCGTAAAAATACTGAGAATCAACATCATCTCAACAGCTACAACATGACTAACCTCAAAAATAAAGCATAACAAATGACTTAGTCCCAAGAAGACAGAATTATAGCACTCATCCAAACTTTACCTTCTATCTTTTTACGCAACTTCAAGTGATGATTAAAGGAAAGTAAGATGTGGTGTGTTGGAAGTGCACGCTGCGTGGCACGCAGACACAAGCGCCTGTCTGGGACTTAATCCATATTTGCACAGAGAGTGTTTTTCACATGTCACTCCCATATAATTACGCTGCTAAGTGTTTCAGAGGGAGACAGGGAGGAGATCTGGGTGGTCTCCTGACTTCCTCACTCCCTCCAGCACATCGACCGGAGACCTGTGATTCACCGTCATTAGCATTCCACTACACCAAACTACCAGGATGTGAGTGAGAAGCAGCCACAACGTCTCCATGTCTGACCCCCAAATTCACTGGTGGATTATAAAAAAGGACATCAATTCAACTTTGTGCGACCATGCACTGTACCATTGCTTACATTTTAATTCATCTTTAATATTATCTCTTTCTGCTCAATTGAACTATTCCTTGAAAGGTGTTGTGTTAAAAGTGCATACACTTCATGAAAACCTTCAGATATGTATGTACGCAACTATCGTCAGCATATTGTTTTAATGTAGTTTTACTATACTGAAGACATATTTGCAAACAAAAGGTCCAGTTAGATTTGTCTTGGTGGTTTACTACTATGTTTATGCACCTAGATTTAAAGGTGGGTAAATTTGGTTTGTGCTGCAGACTTTAATTACGCATTGAATTATAGTCATTAAATGCTATTGAAACTTTTCAAACAAACTAAGCCCATCTAGATGTCTTTAAACCTGCAAATGCTCACTGGGAGGACAGTCTGGAACATTTGCTGCTCAGTTCAGGCACTCAATTTGCTATTTTACAAGCTCACATCCTGTCAGGTTTGGGATATGTTTTTGATGGACTGAGAAGTGGAAGTTCCACTACCTATTCACCTACCAAGATGGGTCACAGTTCAGGTGATGAGAATACAATATTAGCCTCTTCCTGCTGCGCAGACAGACGTCTAACTCTGGTGTTTTGAAAGATGTTGCAGCACAATCTGCCAGCAGAGACACAGACATCCTCCTCACGACCTCCTCCTGCTGCTCACCAACAGGCGCTCGCTGTTAAATAACAATATGACAAAACATTTTCAGCCTTGTCAATCAGAATAAATGCCAAATAAATACTTCTATGCACGGTAGTTCTGCACCAGGTCACTGTCGGGACAATTATTCCCTTGTTGAGTTCATCATGTGAGTGAAGCCAAGTCCAGTCACACAAAATTAATGTCAGCTTCATGCAAATCTTTCTACCTCAGCTCCTGTTTCCTGTTGTGGCACTTATCTGTCATCCATGATCATTTATGGCTTGGTGCTTGGACTGCGTACTTGGACTCTTTTGCTGCATGTCCAGTGAATGATCTGGGGATTTAAGTTCTGTGTCACTCATTATTAAGTTGCTCTGGAAAAGAGCATCAGCTTTATTCCTCACATGTAATGCAAAATGTAGGCCTGGCTACCTAGCTAGCTGTCTGCCCAGATGCTTTAGCCTGAAGCCATATTGACTCCTGCCTGACTACCGGTCAACACAGCCCCAGGCGCTATTCACGCCAGCTCATGCCTGCGCCTGCACAGAGACATCAGTCAACAAAGTCAGCCTCGTTTCTGATTGGACGAGACCAGGGCCAAAAACTCAGACGAGGCCCCAGGGGACCCACAAGGCCATGTTGTAGTACCTCGCTCATGCTCTCAATAACCCTATCAGCTGCTGTTTCTGAATACTGATTTCATATTGATTGATTCTAATCCACAGCTGCAGCCCTAGATGACTGTGACAGTTTGTTATAAAACGTTGGACTCAGATTTGACAGAGAAGGGTTTTGCACATTCATAAACAAATTAGTAAATGGAAAAATAGGAGGAAACAAAAGTATAGCATTCACAGTAAATTACAGAGTTAATTTAAATTCATTATTATAATGGTGTTGTGATGCTTGACTGACACTTGTGATGGAAATTTTGTGCAAGGTGGATGTTTGCCAACATGAGCATTTGATTACCCCACTTGATGCATAGCCTCTATAATACAACCACAAAAATCTCCTCTTTCAAGCTAGAGTTGAACCACCAACCTAAGGATTTCAGCACTGCTCTCCTACAGTCCTCAAATCTGCCAACTGAGATATCAAAAAAGCTCATCCAGCTGCTGTTTTGTGAATACTACAAAACAATACTAATCCTGTGCTAATAGAAAACTCCTTTGCCTTGCCTTGATGGTGTCTGGGTAAAGTTAGTAATAGTAAATATGCGATAATGCTCAAATTGGAACAGTAAAAGTAAGGATGCTGTGGTGTTGTGTATTAACAGACAGTCTATTGCTCACTTAACTTAGATGCCTGTTTGTAGCAATGACAAAATACATCACAAACACTCAGGAAATGCCCTGAAAGGTGAATGCTTTCCAACATGAGTGCATCAGCATGTTTTAGCATCACCCACAAAAGCCTCTTTCCTCAAGCCAGAGTCGAACCAGGAGCCCGTTGATTTCAGCACTGCTCTCCTACAGTCCTCAACACCACTAACTGAGCCATGGAGGACTTTAATATGTTGACTCAATAAAGAATTATCATTAATCAATAACTAGTCCAAACTCATTGAGTACAGCATACCATACCATGACTTAGCCATACCAAAAATTAGACAACAAACATTCGTCCACAGGGGGAGCCACAGCGATCGGTCGCATTTTAGCCATTTCACAGGGGGAGCCACAGCGATCGGTCGCATTTTAGCCATTTTTAAGCATTTTTTTGTTGTTATAGCACCACCCAGTTGCCAATTAGAGTAAAATTTCTCCAGTCACCTTGAGGCGTCCTGTTCTACATATCTACCAAGTTTAGTAAAAATCGATATGGCGGTTAGGCCTAGATAAGAAATTAGCTCTCTAGCGCCCCGGTTTTGTTTGATGGGGTCAATAATGGAGGGGTCCCCTCAGATTATGTGTGGTCATATGNATGGATTGACCAAGTCAGTGAGGAGAAAAACGTGGAACAGACACACACACACACACACACACACACACACGGAGAGACGGGAGAGGTTTCGTCATTATACAGTAAGAATCAGTCCCTGAAGGAATTTGAGATGTTTCAGTCACAAAAATGAAAGCAAATTACGGCATTCCCTGTGAATTCTGTACAACCTTGCAATTTCTTTTCAATCACCAAACTTTACCGCAAATTTGGGTCACAGACAGTGACAGGGCTAACTGTTAGCATCACACGGCTAATGCTACCCAATGGTTATTTGCAGGTTTAACAACAAGCAAGCCGTTTTGCTTTCAGTGTGAGATTAACAACTTGGTGTTGGATGTTAACAGCTGCTACGGGGCTTCTGCCCAAGGAGGAAAATATGACGAGTAGTGATGATATCACGCTGTACTGTGTTGCTGCCACCCATCACCCACCACCCAAACATCACAAATAAATAATAATTCTGTGGGAAACACTGAATACAATCCAAATCCGAGACCGCATCACAAAGCGCTTGCTTTGTCGCACTGCTGTTACTGCAACCCTGGAACACTTTAATCTCGAGATTTCCCCTTTTGAAGATGAGGTGAGAAACCATCTCTAGGGACTGTTCACTGGCTTTTCAGGACATATGCAAGAAGACATGGTGAATTATACCACATCATAAAAGACATAAATAAAGAACATACAAGGGAAAACTTAAATTAAAATTTTAAAATTGAAATCAATTGGAAAAACTTCATTCAACACACAGAGAGCTGGGGTCACAAAAAACAGAGCTATTTATCCTTTTGTGTCATTTAAATGTGGACTAGACTTTCGTTAAAAAAAACTGCTGGCTTGTTCTGTATTCATGTCTTCTGCCCTCTGTTGCTGCATGCTAGTGCAAAGCCACCACGTCTTGACTTGACTTGACTTACCCTCTGAATGAATCGTGGCCCAGCTGTTGACTAATAGTCCACATTCACCGCTTAAAAACACACCATGTCACCACTCCCTGTGTCCAAAGTGTGGGTGGTGGGAGCAGGGAGGGGCAGGCTGAGTAAATAGGATGGGGGTTGGGGGCAAAGCAGGAGTTGTAGCATTGTATTGTTTGACTGACAGCGGGACAGCGAGGGGGAACGGGTGGTCCCGACCCAGAGACAATGCCTGAGAACACGCTGCCTCTCAGCTAAGCCCCCTTTGTGTGGCAGGGTGGGAAACCCCTTACAAATAGCCATCACCAGCATGATTCATGCTTTTATCATGACTTGGGAATCTCCTCGGTGGAAACATGCCATGGTCTGAAATGTCATATTGTTGTGCGCTGTCAGAAGTACTAACAGGGCGTTTTATGTGATTATCTCTGGAGGATATTGAAGCATCCTGCAGGGCTGCAGAGCGAACTGGGCTGCAGAGCGAAGTAATTCACAGTCTCCTTCCACAAAACAAGATGAACATTCTGTAATCTGCAGGCGTTTGCAAGTATCAAACGCAAATATCCCAATGGTGATAGCAAAATTTATAGGTAAGATTTTTTTTAAAGTAGCACTAAATGATTCTGCTGCCACAAAACATTATCTGACACTAGTGGGAAAACCGTGGTATAAGCAATGACACAGAGACATGTTGGCAGTGTGTGCTTGTTTGTCATTTTATGATCCTAAAACAAGATATTGTGACTTATGCATTACTGACCTCTTAGGCTACTGTGTATGGGGTTTAGGTTGGATGCAGAATCAAGAGTTTACTGAAATCACCAGACTTACAGGTAATGATTTAATGTGTATGCATACCCTACAAACTGTTCATATTACTACACCAGAGCGCAGATGAGAGAATACATACAAAAATACAGAAATGTCATCAATGATACAGTCAAGTCAGTGTAGAGAATGAACCCTTTTTTCTACATATTGTTGTAGAAAAACAGTTGAGTATCCCATTTAACTGCATTATAAGAATATTTGCTGTATTGTTCAGCCTCCAATAAGCATACATTTATCCATATTTTGTTAACCTGACCAACTAGATGATGCAAAAAATAATTTAAATCAACATTATAGGGAGAAGAGGTTGAGAGTAGGGTGCAGAGTAAAGGGTATTTGATGAATAAAAAGAGCAAAACAAAGTCGGGGAAGTTAAAGTTAGGTAGCAGCATTTTTCTGCAAGATTTACAGAAGGTGCATTTAAATCCACCTATTTTTACATGCATTTTTAATTTGCACTTAAAAAAAAACTGAGTGGAAATGCCAAAAAAAATTTAAAAAAAAAATCTTGCCAGCTACTGCCTATAATGAACCAACTCCCAATATTCGCAAAACAATAGTGACTCTTGGAAAAGCACATAAAATTGCGTTTTCTTTTGCTGTTTTTCTGAAAAATTGGTCACAATTTGCACTACATATTGATGGAAACCCAACTAGATTAACATGAAATGTGCAACCGGGCCTTGCTGACTGATAGTATAATTACATAGGAGCACAGATAAAATAGCCACCCAGAAATGACATTAACAAACACACAGATTTAAAGGTTTTCGGACAAGGTGTTCCATATCCTGAGATGTTTTACAATATACCTTCACTCTCACTTACTTAACATCCTTTGACTTTTAAACTGAGTCTGTTTCTATTCAAATGGTCAGTTTGGGATCGTTAGCTTTGTCGTAAAGGTTCCAATAAACAAATTGTTCATCTATTTCTTGTTAGCTTCACCTAACAGGACTAACAATGTGAAACTCGATCTGGGCTTTGGGAGGAACACACCTCCTGAAGTTGAGGCTGTTTATTCAGAAGATTAGGATTGTATTCAGTGAGGAGCTGCGAGGAGGGGGGGGAAACACGTTAGAGTATCTGCTTACATTCGGCCCAATTAACAATACAATGGTGCAGGGATTTGCAAAGAATCAAGTCAGCCTATTTGTCAGCATACATCTGTTAATTATTTGTGTAAATGAGGTCCCAAACAATAATTATCACCTACAATTAGGTCAGGGGAAAGAGGAGAAGGAACTGTCATTAATTGTGTTTAAAATGCTGACAACACCAATTAGCCGCGAGATGCGTCCCTGCTGCCACCCAAAGACGATGAAACTCACCACGCTTCCCCCAATACACAGAGTGCCCAGTCATACTGGTTCAGCTAGTCAGCCATTCAGCTCCAGCACACAGAAACACACAGAGCTGTAATGGTATCTGGCATGAGGTCATGAAATTAGTGGGTAAATCGTTCTCAGCATGGAAAATGATACAGAAGGGACTGGCAGTGATAGTGAGCCTGTGAGAAAACAGAATATGCAGATGACCGCTGAGACTGCAAATGAAGTAGCATTTGGAAGGTCAGTGTGTGTTCTTAAGTAGCCAAATGTCCTGCTGAAGTGTCCTTGACAGCAGACTTTTAGCTGCTCAGTCAGTAAATGTGCTCTGATAACACAGGAGGACAGAGCAAAACACACATACATAGATCTCAGCAACAACAGGTGCAGATTAAAATCCGAACACGGGGAGTGTAGAGCAGTCCACTCAAAGCATCACCTGTGTTTGGGTGGTAATAAACTTGCACACCTTGGCAGCAGATGAGAGTGTGCAGACTCTCCCTGATTCGTCAGCCTCTGAATGGGAGCGCCAGTGTAACAGAATGTAAAACAGGCTGAGCCCGAGAGGTTTCAGCTCAAGTTGACTTTAAAGTGAAACCACGTAACTTTTGAAAGACCAAACACATTCTTCCTTTGTACAAATTAAAAGTTGAGCCCATGAGCAACAAAGTTCATCTATGCTCATTTTTATATACTTGGGAAATGTGCCGCTACACTCTTAGATAGGGTTTTAGGAGCATTCTTTGGACGTGTATACCGCACATTCAGAACATGGATCTCAGTTGGGGTTTTTTCTGCTGTTTGCGACAGATGGCCTCTTGCCTGTTTACATTCAGCTTTTTTCATTGTCCTGGATGCTTTGTTCACAAACCAACAGTTTGCAAGGTTGTGGGGTAGAGATGCGCGCCCAAATGAAACACATTTCTGGTCAGGAGAACACTTACTTTTTAACACTATGAAAGACTTGGAGATCAACAGGTATGACGACCTTTTCAAGAAGGTAGTTAAAAGAATTAACGCGGGAGGCTGTGTTTGCATGGTCCAACAACTCCAATATCCTATCTTGATACAAAGAAGCAAAATGACACAAGCGGCTCCAGCTGCTCCACTTTGTATATTTTGACGTGGTAACGATATCTTAGGGCACGTTAATCAGAGTATGCACAGCTGCATGTAAATGGTTATACTGGTGGAATATATACTATATTAGCCATGTATACAGCTTAGTAGGAATATTGTCTTTTTTAGAATAAGGGCAAAAACAGGAATATTTTGTGCATGTAAATATAGTCACTGAGCACCATAAGCCTTAATTTGCAGTTGTGTCGAGTACACAGAGAGTGTACGTCATTTATTCACTCGCCTTTTATCTCTGTTTTGGTCTCCACCAACTCCTGAAGGAAAAAATTGTGTCATCATCATTACTATTCAATTCTTTTTATTGTTGTTGTTTTTTTTTAGAACAACCAAGAAACAAGAAACATGGAACATATACACTCTGAACCCACAACATCCGAACCCACCACGCCCCCCTCAACACACAAATGAGCACCACTAAATACACATTATACACATGAATATACAAAATATAGTTCAGGAATGGTACTTTATGGAATTCAATGACCGATCCTTGAGTGGTATATCTGAGGTTTTCGAACTTCAAGTGAGCCACCATGACATCATTGACCCAGAGGCCAAACAGAGGGGGCAGGTTAGACTTCCGGTTGTGCAGAATGAGACGTCTTGCTAGCAATGATGAAAAGGCCAAAGCACGGGTCAGGGCTCGGGGAGACCTAGATCTCTTTGGGCCACACTGAATATTGAAAATTTGTTTCATAAGCTACTATATGCCTCAATATGGTCATTAGCAGAGCAGGTAGTGTAGTAATGAGGTCAGGGGGGTAACTATCCATATGTTTGTCACTACTTGCAACAATTTTCACATTACACAAACTCATCTGATCTATTGTTAATATAACATTATTGATTAGCTTTAAAGTTATGTCTTGCTGCCATTAGGTACAGTAAAGTTATGTAGCTTTAACCGTTTTCTGTTTTGCTTGGCTGACACTGGAATGCCTTGCTGAAGGACACTGCAACACTCATTTCTGAAGGAGGAGACAATGTTTCCTGTTGACTCCACACACCCAGATTCTTCCACCCAGTCTGCACGTTTGAACTTGTAACTTTAACCTGTAACCTTTATCTTTATGGATGTCACAATTGTTATTAATTGCTTTGCAGCCTCGGCACAAATGACTGGATGTCTGTAATCTCAGAAGACAATAGCCTGTACAGATACGGCATACTGTATATTTAGAGTATTTTATCTCACATTTCTTTTTACTTGTGGAGAAACTCATTGTTGGTTTTCTTAAATACACCGATGAGTTGAAGCAAAGGATCTCAGATGAATCATAACCTAGATGACTGTAAATTTCTTCATTGCATCATCATGTATGAGTCAGTGCTTATTGTTTTTTTTAATGAAACACCTCTATGATGAAATCATGGCCATTTATTGTATTTCCTTTATCACTGGCAACTGTCAGTGCTGTTTTATAAAGAAAACTCTAAAGTTTCCAAAATGTCATTCCGATTGAATATTGATTTGATAATTGTCAGGTCAAATGACCTGCATGTTGAAATGCCATCATTTAAACGCTGCTGAAAACACTCAAATGAAATCTAAACATCCAAATAACATTCACATTTCAAACAAATTTAGCCACGACATCACAACATCTTTTGACCTGCATATCATTAAGTCAAGGCTGACTCTGCTGGTGATAATTCCAGGTAGTCCATCTCGAGGATGAGCTGCAAAATTTAGTTTGCATATGCTGAATGTAAAACAGATTACTTGTTGTATGACCTTCATTTTTCCTGCAGTCGAGGAACCACCCAGTACGAGCTTCCTCTGCTGCTTAGCGCTGAGTGGATCCAGAGGAGCTCGGAGCCAAAACGTGGATGTTTGAAGGTTTTTTTTTTCAGCTCGACAGATAAGATTTTTCACTAAAAAAGCACCACCCAAACAAAAGGCAGAGAGGCGCGAATTTGTGGCCATGCATACTTTGATCCCAGCAGTTGGTTGAACGTTAAAAACAATGAACTGGAGATGATTCCGCGTTTGGATCGATATCCAACAATCTCCAACAATGCAGCAGAGAATCCATTCTTCTGTCACAATAGAGTAAAAAGTGAGGGGGAAAGAATCCTCACAATTATACATGTATAATACCTACAGGCGTATCAGTTATTGAGCTGCACTAAAACACCCCAAAACTAATTAACACAATGGCTAAATTGGATATCACTCTATTTTACAGATGCAGCTAATTCAACAAATTAACAAATGAGCCAAAACACGGCACAATACTGTGAACCGAGTTAATTTTCATTAAATGATAACACATTCCAGCCAATTCAGTTTTTTTTTTTATTTGCGTATTCATAAATTCCGGGCACGGGCGCATGAACCTCAACCTTTGTTAATATGAATATATTGTGAGGCATTTGCATAATCCACTTCATAATCCACTGCAGCACTCGGCGGTAACAAAGATAAGGAGGGGTAGCCACTGTTTCTCCTGGGAACGCTACACAGATAAACGGAGAAAAAGAGACCCACTTTCTGCTCCTATTATGAGATAAAAAAAAAAAAGAGGAAGGCTTTGCAAAGTTTTCACTTTTCAATGCATTTCCCTTTTAGAGACAGATGGTGGTGGAATATCATTATTTGTATGTTGTTGTTTTTTATTTCACAGACGCTGAAATTTACTGAATTTCCTCAGAGACGAGGTGCATGGGTTATTTATGTATCCACCACAGACACAGCATGCTGATTTTGTTACCCCGCTGCTGCTTCACCGAGACGCTGAAATATGTTTCTTGCAGAAAATGTTTTTCACACAAAAATTGAAAAAACTCCGGTGTGCAGCGGGAAGGAATCACAGGGCGACAAATGAGCAAACAGAAAGCAAACTCCCGGCTTGTCCTGAACAACACTAATGAGAACCCTTTTAGCTTCAGTATGGATGGAAAAGTGTGTGTGTGCCTGCACCTGTGTGTGTGTGTGTCGTGACTGAGACAGTGAAAAGCTCTCTTAAGTCCCCCAATCTTCCCAAATTGGCCTCTGGGATGACGCCACCACACAACTACATCCATCCCCGCTGTGCAGCATGCATTCCTGGTGTGTGTGTGCATGTGTGAGTGTGTGTGTTTGGACAATGGCAACACTTCCTTTTTGGCCTAATAGGCAGGGAGCCCCAGCCATTGTGGCCTGATTAGGGCGCCCATTCAAGCTCTCTGGGATTTCTAATTGCGAGGCCTTGTGCGGCGAACTCCCCCTCACTTCCCACCCCGCTACACTCCCCTCACGACTACTGTAAGACTTAATGAGACACAATTACTGCCCCCTAGGAGTCCTACAGCGAGCCAATCACAAAGAGAGACAAAGACCCCCAGTGAATGGCCACTCAGCGGAAAAAGAGACAGAAAGAGGGAGCAGGAGGGAGGGGAGAATCACAAGCCCTCATTGTCCAGAAAAAGCACAGAGAGAAGCCTTTTTTTTTTTTTGGGAGAAATATAAATGTTTTTATTTAATGCCGGCTCATAATTAGGCCCCTGAGAGGGAAAGGGAGAGCCAAAGGAGTGGAGAGGGCGGGGAGTTCAATGGGGAAAAAGGCCTGTAGGTACAAAAGACGAAGAATGACATGTTAGACGTGCAGAGGAGGAGGAGAGGGGAGGAGGGAGGGAAAAGGAGAAAAGAAGAGGGGACAAATAGATACTGAGGTGAAAAAACACAAGCAGAAAAAGAGAACAAAACCAAGTGGAAAAACTTGACAGGACTTTCTTCTTTTCTTCTCTTTTTTTTAGCTGTCTAAGCCTATTTGGCGTGGGAAATGGCCTGACATTGAATGATGTGTGCCAGGCAGAGTGAAAAGCCGAGGCTGTGTTTCGCAGGTTTGGCACTTCACGTTTGGCTCAAGGGGTGAAATATTCCTCGATTTGAAGAGCCTTTCTGCCAAAACTGTGTGGGAAGCCATATAACAGGGACTACAAGAGTTTGGATTTCGAAAGAACCGCAATAAAAGACGAGAAAGGCACGATTTGCAGACAGCTCTTGACTGTATGGGAACATTTACTGTATTATTCCTCTCGAATAGTGCAGATATTGTTTCAAGCAGTCATGTCTGGGGATTTTGAAGCATTCTCATGGAAAGGGGAGTTTATTGTGAAAGCTGAGCCTCTGTATGATGTTCGCAGACAAGGAATATCTGACACAACAGATATCACTGACCGAATAAAAGACTGCACGTCAATCAGTTCTCTTGAGACACGCTGCATTCTTGGATGAATTCAGTGTGCGGTACAATACTCACCCAGCAGGAGAGATGGCAGGTGTGACCCGCCACACAAAAAAAGGAATAAATACTGACGATAAAAGGCTTTTAAAGATTACTGAATTGATTTTCTCAAGATGCACTTGTGGACAAAAAGCACTGCATAACATTCTCAAACTGTTTGGAGAAACCTAACTGGACAACCTTTGTCTTTGAGCAAGAATTTAATCTATGAGAATCTCACTCGCACTTCTTGCTCTTGGCTAAACAACCAGACAACAATGTTATTATGGTTGGCCTGCACAAACATTCACACACATCCACACTCTCAACATTATAATGGTGCAGAAGTTTAGTTAGAGAGGATCAGACATTACTTCATCGCTCATGTTTTTTTTTAGCGGATGTTTAATTTCTTTGTAAAAAAAAAAAAAAAAAAAACAGTAAATGCTACATTCTTTCCTGATTGTCTATCTTTAACACACACTGGCAGCGTATGATGTGCTTCAAAACACCTGCGCCTGTTATTATCTGTGTAAGCCCACACACTGTGGCACTGAGATGTACATCTTCATTTATGAAAGCAGCAATTTTATCACATTCTATCCCTGCAGTGAGCAAAACATCCCAGTTAACAAACTAAACCTCTTTCAAACATGCCTCCTTTACGCTAATCTGATGTCGGTTTAACACGTAACAGGCAGTGAAAGTCTTTAGGTCGGGCCAGTAACATTTCCACATCAGTGTCAAGGCACCACAAGTCTGAATGAAATGCTGATGTCTGATTATGGCTTAAATTCTATTACAAATAAACCACCGTGAAATAGACTATTTTATGTTGTTAAGGGGGTCGAGTTTCTCATATCACATCAGTCCATAAAAACAGTTTTCCCCTAACAGTGCAACTGGCAGGGAGTTTTGGGGTCTTTCACCAGGAAATTTTAAGCATCAAACTCTTCCTTTCCAGCATTCTGGTGAAGTTATACACATTACTTTATGGTGAAAATGTCTTTTTTCTGTTAAGAAAAACACAAAATTAAGGCGATAGGTGACGATAAAAAAATGTAAAAGCAGGCTATAATGAAATATAATGCAGTAAGGCTCTCGGGCACTTTGTTTTGCTTTCAAATACTATTCTCCTGTAGATCAGCTTTTCCCGTTTAATGTTGTCTCTGCTGAGTAAACACACATGTAGGGAGGATTTACTCTTCCCTCCGCTTTTGTGTCTTTTGTTTTAGGGAACAACCTCTGACCTCTCAACTAACTTCTCAATGATAAAATAATTAATTTTGATTAATTTATAAACCTTTGAACTTGAGTAGCTCACGTGTGCTTCAGCAAAGTTTATGCTCATGTTCAACGCTCTCTGCACATTCAAAACACATCTCACATATCTGTGTTCTCTGAGAAGTCAAGACAAAAGTTGGAATATTACGGGGGAAAAATTAAAGCCTAATTTAATGATAATAAAGTAATAGTATTTCAAGAAAAAACACTACCTGCTCTATAATCTGCTGTGCATTATGTTATTGCTCTGCTGATGTGGTATTATCACATTCACACTGTCTGGCAGACACAGAGTTCTGTTTGGGACTCTCTCTGGATGAGGCAAAGGTTAAGTGGCTGTGTGCTGCTCTTCATCAGAGGTGGAATACCAAAACTATCTGAAAACACTCATACTATGAGATTGTCCCCCTCTGATAGATAAAATGCACTGTCCCTTACTGAATCAGTGCCCTTGCAAAGTTCATTTGTACCAACCGTGTAGATGAATGCATTAATTGTCAGCATAACTCTTAACACACAGCATGTGGGCAAATTGGAATTAAATCAGAATACCAACATAATGTCTTATGAACCAATGTTTCCTGTTCTTCCAACTTTTCGTAATTTTTTTTTTCATATGTGTATGTTAAGTGTTGGTCCGAATGAAAAAGTAACATTAAATTGGACGTGTTGTCAAATGCAAAGACATCAATGCAAAAGTAGCAGTCGTAGTTGTAAACACTCACACTTATGATCATGATCTCACAGAAATACGTGATGAAACCATGACCTCTTATCACCATATTTCATGGTGGGGGTGCATATTTTGCTGAAAATTATGTGTATAATGACGGATCAGTTGCAATTTTAAAGGTGTGGTTACACACGCTGCGGGACAACACATCTGAGGAATAGTTTTTATCCCTCAGTGATCAGATTGTTAAATTGTTAATGTGGTACACATGAACTCACCGAGTCTTTTGACCACACTCTTTTTCCTTGCACTTTATTGGACTTTTTAGTAGCTTCTATTTTAGATTTATTTATTTATTTATTCAATAATTTTACTGCACTGAGAACTTTTAATTTTGCCAGTTTTAGATGTGAAATAGTATTTAGTTTTTATGTTTCACCATATAAATGACAATAAAAGGAATATGAATCTTAATTAACATTATTAACAGTTTCTTTAGGTTAAGGCACTTGGTTGGGTTTGAAAAAGTTTAAGGTTTCACTAAAAAATAAGTACGTCCGTTACATACAGGACATAAGCACTTCGTAACATGATGAATGTACATCACATAAGTATTTCATATATAAGTACATAAAGCATGTCAGCACGTAAAGTTAAATAACTCTGACTGTTGGTTTCACATGGGACATGGACAGCGGTCTCTAAGGTCAAAGTCCTGTGTTTGTTTGTCTTGCTGTTTTAACTACCTATGGGGTCGTAGTATTAACCACTGCCCACTGCTTGACAGTGTTGAGGGGAATTTGTGTCCACCATGACAAGGATCCTAACTGACTTGTCAGTAGCATTGTTTCTGTGGTGCCGGCTCATAAGTTTAACACATTAAGTGCCACCACGACCACATAATGCGGTGTTAAAGGAAATGGCCACTTAAGAATGAAAATACAGACAGTATTTACTGACCCTCATGCCCACAATAAGTCGGCATGAGGGTCCTGCCCTGCAGGAGGGCTGTGTTTACATGGCAACTCGCGTGAGACTCGAGAACTAGCACCACCACTAGCCATCAGCTAGTCTTGCACGAGTTGCCATGTAAACACAGCAGGCTAACTGACCACGGTGATAAATGATGCTATAAAAGTGGAGTAGATTATGTCTTTTCAAGTCAATTTTGCATGCCTCAGCTTACGATGGACGAGCCGTTCTGACATTTTTGAAATGCATTAGCGGAGTTTCATTACATTTTCAAAATGTGCACTTCAAGTGTAGCTGTTATTCCGGCTAGCTGTTATCCTCCGATACCCCGAACGAGTTTTGTGGATTAAAAAACTACACTGGACTTGTCGGCATGAGGGTCAGTAAGTACTGGCTGTATTTTCATTCTAAAGTGGCCATTTCCTTTAAGAGGTCATGGTCATTTCACATATTTCTGTGAGAGCAGGCTGACCACATTGTCAGTCCAAGCCGGCGAATGACACTACAGGGCAACTAAACTCAGCAGTGCAGCCCTCATCAGAAACTTACATGGCCTCTGATGGTGCTTTAGAGCAAAGGACGGCTCGTTTCACTAAATAGGCTACATATTTTCCAGGTTCCTCCTTTTTTCACACATCACTTCCCAATGTCTTGGGATGGAGGAGCTAAGAGGTAAGTAAAGGAAGCAAGACATTTAAGATAAATGAGGCACACATTTCCTTCCTGGAAATGTTTGTTAAATTAAAACTGCAACCTGTAACACGCTCGCTCTCTCTCACTCACACACACACACACACACACAGCCTTGGCCCCATGTTCCTTTCAGTGTGTGCAGCCTCTCAGCTACTGACTGAACCCCCTTTGTTCAGCAGTGACCCTCTTAAGCGCAGGTTGAAGCCTGCAGCCATTCCACTTTGGATTTGGACCCTATCGCGTGTCACACAGCTAAGTCGACCACGACTGGGCCTCTTCACTCAGACACACGGCAACAAGTATCCATTCACATTACAATGAATGCTGCAGTAGGGTTTAAGCTAAAATGACTAGATCACCAAAATTATGAGCAACCGCAGAGGCGTCAGGAGGTGAGGGCTGCATCACATCAGCCAAAGATGCAATAAAAATCATCTGCTTTATAGGTGTATATTTTCAGTTATACACAGTTATTTCTTGTATTGTTACAATGAATGTTAAAGTCCTCTTTGACTCAGTAATGCCAAAATAATAGTCTGACTGACTCAGTCTGACTGAGTACAACTACTGTAAGGTACTAGGTTAAAGGGCAAACTGATGTTTACCACATTCCAACCTTTGCTCACATTAAGGTAATTATCATTTTAATATATTCAGTTTTGCAGTAACTTTACAGTGCAGCCACTCTGAGCGCTTCTAGTTGAAAACCTCTGATCTTTCCACCAAGGTGCTGGTGTCGTCACTGTCATTTATTTTCTGTCTGTCCTGAGCTCCCAGCATTTGTAGGAGCACATCGGCCAGGCGCTGAATGTTGCTGGTGAGTGAGCTGTGTAGTTAACTCTCTGATAATGTAGCGTTATGTTAGCTACCCAGCTACCCAGCACTTAGCGCTCTGTTAAAAGCATCTCCCACCATCCTGCCACCACTTTTCTGTGGACACATGCCTTCAGTGTTTCTTTCCCTCCCATATGGTGAGAAAGAAGATGCAAAGCAATAATTGTATCCACTTTATTAGGAGCGTTGGGTATGCTAAAACAAGCTTATAAAGTGATTATGTTTTATCTGTTTCATCCAATTTAGACAAAAGGAGTTGGACTGGCTGACATCCTGTACATTTTTAAATGTGTAGAAATAAATTTCCTAATGATACTTAAGGGATTTTTTTGTATTGATTTAGTAATGCTGCTTTTTAGATGCAGTCATCAGGTTCGAGAATGATGCTGTTACTACACGGGCTGTATGGTGAATCTAATTTGTTCAATCGAACCAACATAGCATTCAAAATAGTCAAATAAATCACGTTAGTTCAAAAAAAAATAGTTTGCCCCACTACAAATCTGTCAGAAATATGCAGATCACTGCTCAGGTGTCAAGATGATGCCACATGATGCAACACCATTCTTGATTTTAGTTCATTTGCACTGGAAACAAGTGAACTCATCTCACCTCATTGGCAGATTTTTTAAAGAGTAGAGTATCAAAGACCTGTTGAGAAAGTTTATTTTTGGAGCTGCCTTTAACGTCTGCCTTCATATACCTGTCAGCCTTCTGCTGCTGGAACAACACCGTCTGACACGTACAAAGTGGAATGTGTCTTTGTCAGTTTCAAGTGGCTCTCTGTTGGTTTCATCAGCTTAATCAGGTCCAACTGTGACTTAGATTGACAGGTCATATGTCAAACGTGGTTGTTTCACAAAGCAGCACATATTTCCTGGAGTCGCTTTTCAACCTTCTCTTATTTATCCAGGAAAAAGTTTGCTAATCCCTCATGCTTTTCTCATTGCCCTGATTTCACTCATTCAGCTCCTCATGTTCTGGGAACAGCTCAGTGCCACTACAAAGATGCCGAAAGCATGTCTGGAAGTAACAAACCATATTTACCGAAATCATTGAAATGGTAGTTTTACCTTACGTTAGGACTGGGTATAGGCGTAGATATTCAGAACATGTGCATTTGTCCCCCTCCAAAAAAACCCAGACTTCTCAAAGACCCTCAAAGACTTTATTTTTGACAGAATTAAAGACATTTGCACCATAAATTATGCAGAGAAGGCACAAATTGGTGCATAGAATTCACCAGAAAGCAGGAATTAAGTGTTTGACTCTCAAAATTTTCTGGCAGAGGACCCCTAACCCCCCATTTCATATGTCCTTCCCAGTTTTTAAATTAAACCTACACCTTTGGATTTGAATGTATTTTTACACATCTTAATCCCATCCATACATGTGTTTCAGATTCTTAATTATCTTACTATCTTACTATATAATGACGAAAACTCTGTGGGTGTGTCTGTGTGTGTGTGTCTGTTCCACGTTTTTCTCCTCACTAACTTGGTCAATCCATGTGAAATTTGGCACAGTGGTAGAGGGTCATGGGAGGATGCAAATGATGAAGCAATATTACATCAATTGGCCAAAGGGGGGCGCTATAGCAACCCACTGAAATTGCGAGACGCCTCTCCTCATGAGGAACAAATTTGCCTCAAGAACCCATAACTTCCGGTTTATAGATTTT
>NC_065526.1:29538670-29554428 GCF_006386435.1 Epinephelus moara | reverse complement strand
ATGTAGAACAGGACACCTCAAGGTGACTGGAGAAATTTAACTCTAATTGGCAACTGGGTGGCACTATGACAACAGAAAAATGCTTAAAAATGGCTCAAATGCGACCGATCGCTGTGGCTCCCCCTGTGGCCCAATGTTTTTGTGTGTTTTTTTCTAATTTTTGGTATGACTAAGTCATGGTAGGGTATGCTGTACTCAATGGATATGGACTAGTAATTGTAATAAAACATGGCCATTGTGTAGCTTTTGCTAAGAGGTTCATTGTGTTTTAGTGCATAATACTGTAAATTAAAGGAGCACTTCACTCTTTTTACGTATCAAAATACAACCATTGGTGTTCCCTTTTACTCCAAGTCACAAACATACTGCTGAATCCAAGCAGATGCAAACATAAAAAATGGTCAGAAAGATAATTATAATTGAAAACAAAATGCAAATAGGGACAGTGAGCGAAAATAATAGACCTATAGAGCAGGTAGTGAGCTTTTCTCAGCCTCCATCTTAAATAGTAGCCTAGTTTTCTATAAATGTAGTTGCACTTCTACCACTGATCATGATCCAATTTTTACATACATGGAGGTATTTTCTGCTGTTCCCACACAGTATACATTATATCCATATAACTGCTATAACTAATATCTCCATCTTTGTTACTGAGCACTCACTTTCTGTACTGCTCTTCCCACAGATTACCTGTCAATCAAACAGTGTGGGCGCTCGCATGCCCTTTTTTTTCTCAGATTTTCTGTTATTGAAGTTTTTGTTTTGTTGGTGGTGTTTCTGTGCATTTTCTGTGCACTCATTCTAACCGCTTTTTTTCTCATAGTGAACAGCATAAGTGTAATAAACAACAAAATGGGGTAAGAAGTTGTGTCACTGAGCCATCGTGCAGCCAGAACAACACAGAATATGAATGTTATCTCCTTGTCTATGGTGTAGTAAACACCATAAGAAAACATTAACAAGGTGTGCATGATAATTAATCACAGGCCGGTAATCATTATCCAGAAGAACAGTACTATCAAGCAGGTTTGGCAGGGACGCTCTGAGGTGATTGCAGGCTGTGAGACAAATTATTATTGCTGTCAGGCATAAGTCTGGAGTGGATAATGCATTTAGTCGTGTGTGTGTGAGTTTGTGAGTGTGAGTAACTGTCTGTCCGTAGCTAATCTCGAATACCACTGGACCAAAGAGCCTGATATTTTCTGTGCTCATTTATGACTGTATGCCCCAGGGCTTTTTGTGGTTGTGGTGATTCACAATTGTTGAAAAATCTGTTTTACTGACTTTTATATGCCGTCACTGCCTGCTGACTCCTCACTCCTCTTAACTGGCCGATGGGAGCTTCAAGTTTTCCGGAAATCAGCTCAACTTAAAACAATAAACTTCTCCTGTCCTGTTGCAGGAAATAGTTTGGGCTTCATCACGGCTCAAAAACTGACATCCATAGAAAAGTTTGGAGTCATTTTGAACTGGAGCATCTGCAGGTTAATGTCATACTTGATATGTAATGATCCACTTAAGTTAGGTATAATACGGGATAAATAAGTCAATTGTTTTGTTACCTTCACCACTATATTGACTGTAAGGGAAACAGGAAGGACAATTCCATGTCACACGCAGCTGGAGAAGCCAATCTGCTCTGCGCACTGCGCTGCAGCTCCTTCTAATATAGACAAGTTCCATATTTTTCATAGCTTCTGGGATGCTTCTGAAATGTGCCGCCGCACATCTGCTGGAACTGGCCTATGAACAACAACAAATCTTTTAAAAGGACAGTCAGATATTTTAAAGTGTGTCAAGTGTGATCAGCTTGGGCAGAGATCTGCCCAAGTGCACTATTCTAATTTTTTCTCACATGATGAGTTCTGAATGATATCGTAGTTGCAATTATGTTTTGTTTTCACTTACTGTAAACTGATTGATCGCATGCAGGTGAACTGCAAAACCCCATGCAAACACTGTGATGAATATTCTAAAAATCAAATGCTATCAATTTAAAAATAAGAGTGCATTTTTTGATTTCAGCTTCATGAGGATACAAATGTTTTGATCTGACAAGAGCGAAAAAAGGCCCCGGAGAAGTCTGAGGATCAGTCTTCACTTTGACTGTGAGTGATGTCCTTTAAGCAGACAGATGAGGTAGGCCTATGCACGACAAAATGTTACTGTCACATGTCACTCACTGTCACTTTGGCTCCAGCTGCCTACTCACAACCGCGGCACAGTAAACACTTCCAAAACTTAATGTTCACTGGCTGAAAAGCGTGACTGACACTTTATCTCATAAAGAACAAAACATTCACTAACAAGTCAAATCTTCTAAAAGGACAGTCGAGTGTTTTCCTAACAAACTGCAACTCAGATTGGATTCTGTGCGTGCTAGTAACCTTGATACTAACACCAAGAAACACTCTCCTAATTAAAGCCATAGTCAAGGTGTGAAAAAGTTCAGGACAGATTGCCCTTTGGTAATCATTATCCAGCATATTAAAAGTTTAAAGCCCATGTCTGCAGGTCAGCCATTTGCCTCCCTGAGAGTGTCGCCTGTGGAACAAGTGTAAAACATTTACCCGTCTGCCCAGTGTTTCCTGCAATCCAGACAATTTATTATATGATATTGTCACTTTTTTTCCAGCAGCTTAATCAGAGAGATAAGACAGATGATATTTGAATCCTGTGGAATTTTTATTAAGCTGTGTTCCCAGTTCTTTTATGATGTGTTTTTTTACTGTCTTTATATCCTCAATGTAAAATCTTTCAGGGTTGAGCTCTCATAAGCCGTTGATATTAACATGTACTGCTCTGCATTTGTGTCTAAAAACAGGTTTAAAAAAGACAAATGTTTTCATATTAATTACAACAGTGATTATAATTCTAACCTTGAGTTCTTGGCAGACAAGAAATGTTCACACTTTCTATGATTAACTATCAAAGTGCAGGAAATAAGGAAGGAAACCCTCATAAAGGAGGGTTTATCGTAGCAGTTTACACCCCCAGACATGATATTGCCTCAATGCAGGTTCACTCAGGTGTTTAACACATCGTCACTTAAAATTCAAACCACATTGCAAAAATGTGTTAATCTCAAGTTAATTAATGTTATAGTAACACCACCTTTGGCTAACAGACAAACTTGTGGTTTAGTTTTAGCGGCTACAAGTGGATTAGTAAAAAAGGAATACAGTAAGGTGCTCCATATTCTTCTCTAGCCAACATGTTGGATTTTCTCACCCATTTTATTTTAATAAGAATAAAAACATACAAACACACACACATTCAACAGGTTACTGAAATGATTTTTTGCATTACATAACACTGAAACTGCTGTGAGCCAATAGACTCATACAGTGAAATCGTACGGTACAAAGGTCATAAGAATAAGGCATTGTTCAACTCTTTAGTAAAGGTTCAAAGGTCCTTGCATGCCATTCTTTGCCATGCAGTTTTGATTCTACACATAGGTGTAGATTTAAAGGGTGGATGCAGGGTACACATCCCCCTAAATATTCAGAACATGTGCGTTTGTCCCACCAATAAAAAAATGACAGTAGCAGAGGGCTTTTATTTTGACAAACTTTAAGACATTTTCACCACAGATTGATGCAGAAAATGCACAAATTGGTGCAAAAAAATTCACCAGAATGCAGGAAATTAATTGTGTCATGCTCAAAAACCCCCAAACCCCATGTTTCATATGTGTCCCTCCAATGCTGAAATTGAACCTACACCCTTGATGCTTCAGTGGACATTGTTTCTCCTTGTGTACTCTTTGCTAGCCAGATTCGGCTGCTAGCTACACACACACGGCAAGATAATTATGAAAGGTTCTTTGTGTTTTTGTTTGTAACACTCACATGATTCATTTTTGGAGCAGTCATATAGCATTTAGGTATGAGGACTTGTTGCCTTAACACAGCGCAGAGTTATCTTTGTAATCCCTTAAAGTATTGTGCAGGATACAAAATGGTTCTAATTAATGAGGGAACAGAATTAATAATTCAGGGGTATGAATTAATCATGTGTGTGCACAAATTAAAGATTTTACCTCTGATAACTTGTGTGGCTCTGTAGAATTTCTCTCATTTACAATAATTTTCCTTTCTCTCCCACACACTCTCTATCATTCTCATCCCCTCTCCTGTATCTCATCCATCACCTCACTTGCTCACCTTTCTCCCTCTTCCATCTTTCCCTGTCCCTCTGTATCTCCCCCTCTTTCTTTCCCCCTCCTTCATTTGGCTGAAGCTAAATGTCTTGTGTGAGATAACATCGCAGTAGGAAATTCCGCCTGTGTTGCCAGACTGCTCAGTTTTCTCCCCAGGGCTGGCAACAATGTGCGTCCTTCATAAGTGCCTCTGTAGTGCTCGGGATCTCCACTCATCCCCAGTGAGCCCAGTCAAAAGACCCGCCGGCGAAACCCAACGCTGCGCTCCAAGCTCCACGCCAGAGCCACAGCAGCTAGCCAGCGGGATTACTACAAAGCCACTGAGAAGTCCACCCTACAATCTTACACTTACTTACAAGACCCTCAATAATGTGGAGAGACCTATTAGCATAAGTTGTCATCATATCCTTATAGATATGTGTCTCAACTATTTGTTTTGTATGCCAGAAATATTTTCACAACTTGGAAGTTGTCTTTTAATCATGCTCTTTAAGTAATACTTCCGGAAGTCTTTGGTTGCTTGTGTCAACCACACAAGGACATCAACACTTCAGGCAGTCACTGCCCCTGGCCAAGAAATACTCTGGCATATAACCCACTACAACTTGTGTTTTTGTGGGATCTTCTCTTCTAACTGTCAGAAAGAAAGCAAGTAGGCGCTTTTCCCTAATGGTTGAACTATTTCTTTAATGTTCCTCAGCAAAGAAACACAGTTGTCAACTGGGCAGTTCAACAATTACAAAGGTTAAGCCCCTTTCGCACTGCCTGTTAAAGAAAGGAATATCGTCTCGCTGCCTCGCCGTTTTGTATGAAAGGTACGATAGCCAACTGGGAGGACAGAATTGTCTCGCCTTTAAGCCAGCCAAGGTAGCATCCAAAGTGACGCCTTTGTAAAAGGGGCAAGCAGCAGGACAGGACCATGGACAGAATGGGTGTGATGTTTTAATGATGTTTTATACATGCGACCCACCACAGGAGGTTTAAAAAGCAGCTGGAAGCAGTTAGCAGCTAACTCAAATATGAAGAACAGCACCTGAAACTGTCTGCAACTTGAGAAAACAATGAGGTCCAGGAGCTCCTTCCCTCCGAGCAGAGGACGAGATCAGCTGGCATATAACAGAGACAGTAAATGATTGTTATTAGCCATGTTATGCCATGCGTATGTTATATGTCACACTAGTGTTAAACGTCACGTTGGTCATGCCTCTTTTGCTTTCGGGTTGGTTGGTTCTGTGTAAAATTGTGTAAAAGTGGCATAAGGGGCTTCATAGCTGCCCTACATGGCAATCTCTGTGTAAAAAGGGCTTTTATGTTATGGCTGCCACTTTTAATTAATTCAGCGTTGTTTGACTTTTTTTTCTGCTTGGCGTAGCGAATGGTTCCAAATCTCTTCATAAGCCGCTGCTGGTGTTACGAGATGGACAAGAAGCCTGTAATTTTTTTTTACATACACAAGCCTATACCCTTGAGTTTTTTTAATTAAAGAGCCAGATATGTTTTGATGCTGTTTCTAAGGGTTGTGCCCATCCAAGCCTTAGTAGTGCTCCAACAGCCAGTCAGCTAACACTAACACCTCCACTCTGCAACTGTTTGAACTTATTTTTCAATAGCTTAAGTGGATATTTTTAAGAAATATGCCTTTAAAGTCACACTTAAGGGTCTGTGTATGCCTGGTCTCTTGTACTTAACACCTGTAGCCTATTGGAGCAGCATGGCTGGCGGATTAGGAATGCTACTCTTGATAATGCATAACAAAAAAGGCCTTTCTTGTCGAGCTTCTGTCTTGAAGAAAGGTAAAGAAATAAAGACTCAGAGACAAAAAGTTGAAAAATGTTTTTTAAACACTTGCCTGCAGAAGTGAAATCCCCAGAGACAAATCTATGTGTTTATTTTGTGAGACACACTTGAAAATGAAAGCCCACAGCATTTCTGGCAAATGCACAAAAGCTGCAGATGCTCAAAGACATGCTGGTGCCTTCAATTGTGTTTTCAGAGACAGAGGCTAAAGCTGGCACTCAGCGAGTAAGGGAGATTTATCTCTTGCTGCTATGCTATATGGCTCACCATAAGAAAATACAGTGCAATGGTCAGTTTACCTTCCAGATGGCTTCTACAGTGTCTGTCATCCATGAAGGGCCAAGAAAGCTCTGAGCCTACATCATTTTAACGGCCCGTGTCAAATAGTATTTATCTATTTCCTGCAAAGTAAACACTGATTTAAATCCCTATAGTCTTGATATAGCCCTAACAGTGGAGCGCCACAACACACAACGTTACCACGGTTACTAAACAGTTACCTTCAGCTTTGCCGAGATTAGTGGGTTGTTGTCTGGGCAGGAGGAGATGTTTGCGCGCTGTATGGTATAAAAAGCTTTATGTATTTAGGGTTGTGTCTCTAAATTTGGAGCGTCTGTGCCATAAGTATTCAAGGCTCTTTGACAGAAAGGAAAGGAGTGTCTCGCTGTGTCAACGTCTGTGACCTTTGGGGCCGAGTTCAGGGGCTGAACTTTGTTCTTCCCACTGCAAAGAAAAATATCCGCCAAAAAGCAGCAGAAAGTGTTAAGACAGACGGTTGAATAAGCTTCATGCAACATTCAGAACATTAACATAGCAGCAAACCACTATTTATGTAAATATATGGTGGCCATGCATGCCTGTTAGTGCATGTGAGTCCCTGTGAGTATGTCCATTTGGCTGGCTAATTGCACCGCTCTGCACTGTACTCATACGGCAGTTACCATTGTTATGGAGACGGCATCATCAGGAAAGCATAGCGCCCACCCTCTGGTTCCCCTCCATGTTATAAATGTTAGCTCAGTCTTGACAACCAATAGAAAGACACAATATTCTAGACAGGTTTAAATCCATTTCATCCTTTAAATATGAATAAAAATGCAGCAGGAAGTGGATCAAATCTAATTTCCATCCAAATCATACCATTCAATAATTGTTTTTAATTTATGTTATCCTTGAAACAAGGCCAATCAAAAACCAGGGTCCTGACACAGGTTCTGAAATAGGCAGAGCTGGTCTGTAATCAGGTGAAACTGCTGCCCTCATTTGCAGACTGACATTTTTATATGCGTCTAAACATTCACAGACATCTCTCCTCCGCTTGGTTAGCCTTTGACAGCACTATCTCGCAAATGAGGGCTCTAGCAGCTGCAATCCTTGCCGACTGCCGCTCTAAACGCACCTGTTGTCAGACTTATTTGAGGTGAGATAAGGTTAATTACGCTCTGGTGCATGCTTTATCATCGCTGAGTGACATACCTGGAGTTTGTACAGGGGCTGCACTTCCAGGGCTCCAGGAATGCCATTCAGTAGATGTGGTGCTCTTTAAGAGAGTTGTCATGAAAACATGCTTCGACTTCACTTGTGATATAATTATTTACTGTGAGCCAGTAGCATCAGTTGAAATACAGATTGTAGATCTACAGTGCTACATATTAACAATTTACAGAAGTACTATATCTTATTCTGTTACATGTCAAGTTAATGCTATGGAACAAAAATTTGGAAAATATAGAAAAGTACAGGCTAGTTGTAGCAGTGTTGGTACTCAAAGTATCAATAGTTCTAGATTCAGAGAAGAAGTAGGGGAAACTGGGGATGATTGTAGCACAGGATGGTCTTAACACTTTCAGTTTCTCCAACCAGAAACAAGCTAAAACTAACCTCATTCACTCTGCACATCAAGGGCGATTGCTCTGAGACTACAAGGGAGGCTGAACTTAACCAAAAATTTCATAGAAGAAATGGTCAAATATGCACTATTGAAATTACATTAAAATAAAAATTTACATTGCATTAAACGTGCGCTAGGATGCGTTTCACATCATGACTATGATGTTCAAACGTCAGCTGTTTATCACCAGTTTTCAAACGCGACCTCCCTGTCATACATTCTCGTGTCAGCACGGTGGACGCGGGGCCTCCAAGCATTCCTATGAGACAGCCCTGAGCAGGTTTTTTTCATGCAGCAAAGCGAGACAGTCATTGGATAAATGTGACAAAATCGTCACTTCCAGGGAGGCTCAGCTTCCCTGGGACCTAATGGAGCGGTAGGCGGGAGAGGACGCTCGGTGTATGCATGATGATTGGAGAAATTGTCTAAAAGGCTGAACCCCTTTGTGATTGATGGCGCTTTGGAAAAACACACCGGCATCGTCGCATTTCGAGCTCAGTCCCATGCGGATATTTGTGAGTGGAGTCTTCTTACAGAGTGCTGTCCAGAGTTCCTTATTTCCATAAGCGATATAGCTCATTTTCACCGTTAAACCCATGTGAAAATCTTTGAGGTGTGTTTTACTGTGGTTCTATGGCATGAGTGTGGCTGAAAAACGGCTTCAATTAAATTTTCCTTTTATAAGTTACTGCCTCGCTACAATATGACAAATTTTATGATGTAAACTTAAAGTGAGCTTCCCCTGTTTGAAAGACCAGCAGCCGCCACTGCTGCACAAGCTTAGATTAGACCAAGTTTACCGGGAAAAACAAATTTCAAGGTAAGGAGTAATAAGGTAAGTAAATATCTAGTTAGGTAAGTATTTATTTTTGTAATGCCATTGCCTGCTTTGTAGTCAAAATCTTTTCACTTAAATCATGTTTATTATGTGTCAATGTAGATTATCTTTCACGCAAGCTGTTAGCGCTAATGTTTAAGTTGTTGGCAGTAAGATAAGCTAGTTCAGGCTACAAGAGTCTGGGTTAGTTGTGTAAAAAAATGTTAACAACCTACCCCAAGCAAAGTTTTAAAATACTTGTCATGTTGTCGTACATGTCAAAAATGTCACAACCATCCCCGGTCTCCCCTACTACAAGAGGTAGTTTTAGTTGTATGGGGGTGGGTAGTGGTTGTTTAGTGGTATAAATACAATCAGTAATAGCAACAGAAGGAGGAGTTACAATATTAGTAGCAGCAGCAGAGGTGGAACAAAGTCCTATAAAAAAAAGTTTCAAGTATATTTTACTTTTCTGGGACTTTCTACTTCCCCTCCTCCTTCCTTCTTTCAGAGGGAAATGTTCTTTCTCTTTTACTATTTATCTGATGGTTGCAGTTACCATACTTTGCAGAGCCTTTCACAGTGCATTTTAGTTGTGCAAAGTCAATATCGTCTGGTTGTAGAGGAGCATGTAATCCTTAAAGGTGGAAACTTTCAAACACAGGACTTTTATATAACATAATGTAACTATGTTGCAATACTATACTTTACTGACTTATTTCAGTATTTTTCCAACTTTATTTGTGCAAGCTAAATGTATACACACATCTTAATTATCAACAATAAATATAGTAGTTACACTTAATATCCATAAAACACCATAAAGAGTAGTAGTCGTTGCGTATAATTCGTTATTGTTCCAGGTTTTACTGATAACATCGTATACTAAATTATACTTAATGCTACAAAAGCTAAGTAATTGTTGTGTATGTCTGACTTACCTGTCCGTCACTTATTTAACCCCTCTCACTCTGTTCCGCTTCTTCTCCCTTTTTACACCCACCTTTTCCTCTTTACACCATCTGATCTCCTCCTCCTTCCTCACTCCCACATTGAACCACGTTCACCCCAATAACTTACTCCTGTCTGTCTGGGGGAGACAGGGGCGCTCTCGGTTTACCACGAGCCTGTTTATGTGTGTATGTGTGTATATGGGCTGAAAGATGGGGTAGACAATTGGCGTGGGTGGGTCAAGAGGCTGGGTGTATGCTGCTGGCAGGCTTCGTCCAGGTCGAGGTTGACTCATCACCTTTGTGTGGAATGTGTCAATGCTCCAGGTACAAATA
Organism: Epinephelus moara; assembly: GCF_006386435.1. Lineage (NCBI taxonomy): Eukaryota > Metazoa > Chordata > Actinopteri > Perciformes > Serranidae > Epinephelus > Epinephelus moara. The sequence goes on along the minus strand of NC_065526.1, from coordinate 29,544,469 downwards.
CATGTATGTACACTGCCTGCTGAGAGCAGCCAACACCCTTCGCTTGGTCCATATTTGGAAGGTTTGGAAGTAAATTAAATTATGAAATATATCTCATATTTCCATGCTGTGCATATTGTCACTCTTTGTACGGAAACACCTGCATCTAATCTATGAGACCATATACAACCATATACAAACATATATACAAACATATCATACATTTGCATGCAATGGTATATCTGCACACAGTCTGAGTAAATGTGGGAGAAGCTGTTACTTAAGGGGCTAACATGGGTAAATATTAGCAGGGTGAGAGACGAGAGAGACAGAAAGAGAGAGCATGACTGTTTACCCTCCGTGCAGATGTGTGTATTTGTGTGTGTGGGATGTCTTTCTAAGTGTGTGTGTGGCTGTGTGTTTATTAACCTGTCTGTACAAATGTGTATGTTAGTCGGATTTTTACCAAATGAGTAAAACGAGGCCACTTAAACCCTCCAGGAAATAAGTCGAGCCTTCAGACTCACACGCTGCGTACATGTTATTTTAAGCCCAAATTACACATCATCTGATATCCGTCCTAAATGGCTTTTCCAGCTTCACTGCTCCAAGTATTCTGAGGTAGAAGGACAGCGGTAAAACGGGGCCAACAGGTTTACCAGCGGTATAAAGAAGAGGAGAAAAAAAAAGGAAAAGACAAGGCCAGCTCCACTAAGATGAGGGAAACCTGCCAAATCCCCAATTCCCTGAGAAGGAGAGTGCAAGGCCCAGGCACTACAGAGATGCTAGGCTACTTATCACTTTTTCAAACATTTACACTCACAGCTTCAGTAATTCAGGGAAGCTGATCTTCCCAAATGTTCTAGACTCCATTTGATGAAGTAATGGATGGTGGATGTTTTCACGGCATCCAGCGTAAATTAAATGAAAAGGTGTTCAGATAACTCTAAGAAACGGAGTCGTGTAAAAATGATTCATTTTCAGTCACACAACAACATTTTTGCAAGGACGTGTTATTTATCACTGACTTGTGATTTCAGCTCCTCTACAGTGGTGACTTCAAAACATCTGTGGAGAATACAGCTATGTTAGCAACCTGCATTTGCTAGCAGCCGAATCATTTGCAGATATAACATATAGCATAACACATGAACAGAATTATTGCTTCTACAAGAATGTTATCAATACTGGACTCTGTTGTGTCACTTTGAAAAAGATCTTTCTACTATATAAAGACAGCTCATTATTTTCTGTCCTTAGGCTTCAAAAATAAAAATAAAAATCTGCAAATGTATTGGTCTTAGTTTAATGACGAGCTGCTGAAAGTTACGAAAAAAAAGTCAAGAATATATAACCTCCAAGTGGAAAATGCAAAAATAGTACACAAGGTTAACAATTCTTTTTCTGTACATTTTATCAGCCCATTAAATGACTGTTGTCATCAATAGGACAGATTTGAGATAGTATGGCCCTACTCTACCACCTATTGTTAGGCAGCAGCTTCTAGTATTGGGTGTGGTAGCAAAGGAGGAAGTCAGGTGACGAAGTATAAAGGGTGTCAAAATCCACACTGGGAGTAGGTCAGGGTGGACGAGTCAAACAAATGCAGGACTTTCACCCAGGAGACCACTGTATGTGTCCCGCATGAAACCAAACACTGATCAATTTTAACAGTATTTCTACACTACGTACGTCACGTGAGGTTACATCACATCACATCACATAAAAAAAGTACTTATTTTTACCCAAACCATGATCTTTTTCTAAACTGAACCACACAGGTTTGGCACCGAAATTCAACATCACTGAAAGTGAAACCTAACAAAACAGCGACTATTTCACAAACTTGCATATGCACCCGCTGGTCTACTGATAAGTGCAGTTTGCCCCATCAGAAGCATAATGGTAGTGTAACAACTAACAACAGCCATTTAATGAACTGATAACATTCAGAAGGGGTGCAGCCTGTAGCTACTGTAAATAGTGGAGGATTTAGTGGCTAATGAAGACAATTTTTCCTTCAGGAACTGGTGGAAACCAAAAACAGAGCAACAAATGTGAGTTCAAATGAATTATAATGTTACTCTTTAACTGCTGAATGTGTAAATATGCAATTATTTCCTAAGTGGTTGGCCATATAAAAGGTGAGTAGATTTTTTTAATATCATGTTCACAACTTGTTTTTGCTGCTCACAACTGAGCAAAAAAATGTTAGTGGAGGTTTTAAATAATCTGCAAGACACACAACAACAAGCCACATTCAGACTGAAGATTCACCGTTGACCTTAGTTCCCAAATATTCAAGAAAAAGCTCATACAAGCTCTGGAAACAGCAAGTTAGTAGAAGTTGAGCTAACAGCTAGATGTCAATGTGCTAAAATAAATATGTTGTCAAAGCAAAAAAACTTTCCTAAAACAACTTCTGCTTTGTTTAATTGCACACTGTTCAATCAAGAGCAGAGTTAATTAGTTTAAAACTGACCTGTGACACACATGGCACAGCAGTCAGATGTAGAAAGGTGCAGTGTGTCACCTCTGTTTGCCTCAGCACACTCCAGAAGGCCAAACACTAATGGAACACTAATGGCTCTCAACATGGCTACATTTCCCACCTCGTCACTGTTTGTAAGCCTCAGAACAGCCTCGATGACAAGCTCCCTCTGAGTTGAGAGCCGCTCGTAAAACACAGCCAACGAGTCGGAGTTAACCGAGCTCCGAGGCTGTCGTCACAGCTCTTAATGAATCCTCAGGTCTGTGCAGGACCAGAGCCGGCCAAAAGAGCGTGTTTACCACGGGGAAGACGTCATTGCCCCTGAAGAAAGAGCGTAATTATAAACATGCCACTGCTGTTTCCAGGGGCAGCAATTTAAGAACAAGCCTCCTGTCGCTCCAGGGTCTTAATGACGCCAGCAGAACAAGTGGCAATTTAGAAGGGCTCGCGGTAACACCCTCAGTGAAGGGCTGGCACCCTCCTAATTTAGACTACAGTATGGAGGGATTATGGAGAGTGTAGGAGACAAAGTGAGACAAATGGTCAGACTGTGGCAGCTGGTTTCACCCCCTGAGAAAAAAAACACTTTAATATTATAACTTATTCACTTGCCATTATCTTTCCTTTTTCCATGAGGCCCTGTTCCCAAACATTATCAGCATTTTTTTTTTAGTTAAATCAATAATTCTCCCTGTGTTTTGTGACTTAATCACTTGATTTATCAGTTTGTACAAGTGGTTGTTTATAGAATGATAAATGAAAACTTGTGCCTTATTTTCAATGTTTTATACAAGTTTAATCATAAGATGTGGGAACACACAGCTCAAAGTTAGTTGGGATAAGAAACACAAGCAGTTCTATGGTCCGATTGCATAAACTACATTATTTAAGGGGAAGATGAATGTGAAATGTCTAAATGTTGCTAATATTAGAGCACATGTGTGCATGTGTGCGCAAACAACTACGGTAAGCACTGTAGGTCAAAGTAAACAGAATTTATTATCCAAATTATTACACAAACTGTTTGTTTACAACAGTCTGGGTAATAATTGTGCTGTTCACCTCTCTTCTACATACATTTTGCTAACCAGGTGTTTGTTTAAAATTTGTTTACTTGTCTGACTGCTCACGTTTCTTGCCCTGATGGACCTCTTTTTATTAATGTGGATGTGTTCCCAGATCTCAGCAATGAACCTGATGAGTATGATGTCATTATTATTGATAGAAATGGTGGCCTCATCTACAACAGTATGACCCAAATTGTATGAAAGTGGAATTTCCTTTTAAGTTGAGTAGTTTTTATTTGTGTTCCACAGGGTTATGATCTGTTAAACGGATTGTGATTTTGATGCAAACCATCTGCTCATGCAGTGATATTTAAAACAGATGTGCATGATTAGGTCCAAGCAGTGAGTGACTGGGCACTGTCAAGTTATGGAAAGAAGGGTGAAACTGTTCAGCAGCAGATTACGTTCTATTAAATGTGGTGCACCAGTATGCTCCTGTGTGCCCGTAGCTAAATTCAGGCATCAGTGTTATAAGTGTTCAATCCCTTTTTGGTTTGTCACTGTATATTATTTGAATGTTTGCACTTGTATAGCTGGGCAGACGATAGGTTCCAGTTCAAGTGAGACTGAGAAGATAAAAAAGACAGTTATTGATCTGTAGAAGAAGAGTAAGCGGAAGTTTGCTGCAAAGCTTTGGGCTTTATTCACTTTAAAGGTTCTGTAGTTGACATTCAGAGCATTAATGTAAAGATATAGTGGAGTAATGGTGTCCTAAGCAGGGACAGTTCCCCCTTGGTTAGCATCGTTAGCTCTGTTAGCACTGTTGCTGTTGATTAGCGCTGTTAATGTAGTTAGCAACATAAGCTGCTAGCCGCCGGCTCAACCACCTCCATGTTGAGAGCCATATGCAGACAACTCATATGCTTTGAATTTTGCACAGAGCCCCTTTAATTCCTTTTGGTTGAAATTTGCATGATTTGTTTTTTCACTTTTCTCTACCTACAGCGCTGCTCATCATCCCTTTGAAAGCGTCCCACTGGCAAACAACATCTACCACCCTTTCCATTCATTTGGGTTAATTTGAAATGCCTAGTGATATTCAGTCATGCAGATCATTTTGATTAGATTTTTTTAAAAGATCTTTACTACTGAAATTCTGCCACCACATCAATACAGTAAGGATGACAGGAATTTGTTTTCCAGTTGTCAAACCATTTCAATAAATTGAAACACTCAACAGTTCATTTTTCCAGAAACATCTTGATGACATTTTAATAGTTCCAGTTTTCATTGCCCGTACCTCTGTTATTGCACGTGAACAGAAAAATTTGAAAGAACAAATAAAGTGAAATTCTATAATAAAGGCTATCAAATGAAGGCTGGGACACGGTCGCTCAGCCTGACAGAATTTTTTGGGATATGCTCAAATGAGTGGCGGCCAGTATACAATATAATGTTTTCATATAGAAGGCGTTCGTCTAAGATATTTTATTAAAGACTTTTTCAGTAACTGCAGAATTGTAATTCTCACCCATATCTTTATTTTTGGTATAAAATATATTCCGACCCACAGCTGACTGCAGAAGCCTTAGTGAAATGAATCAATAACCCCGGTGTCCTATAGCATGCCAGCTATTGAGCCTTTCAGAAGGTGCAGGCCAGATTTTACTGTGCATGTGTTTTACCCCAGTGATATGACGCAGTATGACACAGTGACGTCTCCTCTTTTAACCTCCTTGTCTTTAATGGGGAGTTAGGTTGTATTCTCCTGTAGCAACATTTTCAGGTGAGTACCCAGATCTAAAGAAATTGACCCCAGACTTCACTTTCATCTGCACACATTAGAAGAGCAGACAAAAAAAGATTTTGTATTACAGAGACATATATTTTTTTATACTCCTTTAATTATCAAGAAGCCTTGAAAATGTATCTTGGGGCACCGTGACCCTCAAGTTAAATATTTCATTTTGTAACTAAAGTGTAAGGCTCCATAATGTTACCTTCATCTTGTCTTATCTTCTGCCTCTTTCACTGGACTTGAGCCAATAAAATGTTCTAAGTGTGGGCATGTGTTAAAATGAATCAGAGATATGTGCGCTTGCAACGCTGTGTGACAGACAGAGTGGTCAGCAATACCGGGGCCCCGCAGGGGACTGTCCTCTCTCCCTTCCTCTTCACCCTCTACACCACGGACTTCAGCTATTGCACTGAGACCTGCCATCTTCAGAAGTTTTCTGATGACTCTGCTATAGTTGGATGTATCAACAAGGGTGATGAGGATGAGTACAGGGCTGTTGTGGATAACTTTGTCACATGGTGTGA
>NC_065526.1:29534955-29538237 GCF_006386435.1 Epinephelus moara | reverse complement strand
ATATATATATGTATATATATATATTTATTTACGTTTATGTTTGTTAATAATTCCTGTTTATTTAACTATATATTTGTTAATACTACTGTTTAAATTTCTTATATTTTCACGTATCTTTCCTCTCTTGCAAGGAGCACCTGTAACATAAATAATTTCCCCTCGGGGATCAATAAAGTATTTCTGATTCTGATGATTCTGATTCTGATTCTGAGATACTAAGTTCCAATTCAACAAATGTTTGTGTAACTAGATGTTAGTGTTAGTTCTGGGGATCTTCAAGCCTTTTTTTATATTTTAGACCTCTTAGCTGTCATGTAGTGACTTAGAGTGTGTGTCTTCGTGTGTGTCTGTTTGGTTTAAAGAGGTTGGTTAACAGACCTTGCTGTCATGATCCTGCCCAGCAGTAGACTGATTGGATGGGAGGGTTTTGTGTCACTGTTTGCTCTGGTTAATGAGCGGAAGGAAGGTGAGCCAATACAATACACACACTCAGTCAACAGAGGGACACTGTCAGAGGTGTGTGTGTTTGTGTGTGTCTGTGTGTCTGTGTGCGTGCATGCTGTCAAGGGTGACTGCTTTAAGCCTCACATCCCACCTCAGGCTGATTAGTAGTCGGCCTTTAAGTAAACACACAGCTAACTGCAGAGGAATCTAACCTGGGGAAGGAAGGAAGGGAGGAATCCTCCATCCATCACTGACCAGGAATGGCAAAATGGACACACATGACTGGACACAAATTTCCCCTGGTCGTGGCCAGAAAATTAAAGACTTCCACTCCATAATAACACACTCACAAGTTAAAAAACACATTAAACAAACAGCTGACAAAGTAAACTTGTGTATCTCCCTCTGTGTCTCCTCATCAGAAAATTAAGTTTCACAAAAATATCAGCAGATTGGAAAACATGTCAGATTTCTGACCAGAGAAACTAAGAACTCCACATAACTCAGAGTTGTAGTTACAAGCTGTGAGTCAAATGAATGACATGACATATTTTTCCAAAAATGGATGCATAGATTTTTCTGAAACTCTTCATTTAGTTATTTATACACTGATTATTTATCCGGCCAGTGAGAACTCGGTGACAGCAACGTTCCCTTGGAGATCAAGGGTGGCGTCTAAAAGACTGCGTCCAAACTTAAAGAAAGTAAACATCTTCAGAAGTCACGGGGGCCTCCACGTCTTATCTTGAAATCATACATCAGATCTTATTACGCTCAGGCCCCTTCTCCAATACACACATGAAGTTTTAAATCAAGTATATTACCCTGGGGACCGAGGCGACACTTTATTTAAATATGTATTTAATTGCCAGCTTCAGACAGATATTCAGGAGGGGTTGTGGGGTTCAATGAAACTGGGTCAGGTTGGTTATTAGCGACTGCAGAATGAGGAACTCAGAAAAATCAGGACTTGTTTTGTGGCGCTAAGAGAAGGTGAATGTACCTAAAGCAATGTCATTCTATGATTTGGTTATTTAATCTGTACAGGGTTGGCAAGTTTGAAATAAAGCTGTTAAAAATCTCTCGAGGGCTTAATTTCTGTCTCTGGCCTGTATCTTTTTTTTCTTTTTCTTTTTTTTTCACAAAATTAAGCAACAAGCTGAAAGAAGCAGGATCTACACTACTTCCTTCCATTAACTTCTAGATGGTCGACTGTCATTATAAAAAGATGCAACACTTAAGCACAGCACACACCTGCAGAATCTCATCATTTAATGCCAGATGCATACACTGGACACGTCAAAGGAAGTAGTTAAGGCACAGTAGCAGGTCCCCGAAGGTAATGCAATTTAAATGGCTGCTGTTTGGGTTGGCATGCCAACTCAGGGAAACAGGAGTGTGTCACATCCTGATGAGTTGACTCGCATCAACCCGTAACAACGCGCATCAAGAAACAACAAGTGGGCTTACATTTAAGATCAGTGCAGCAGTGTGGAGGTTTGCTAACCAGTGCCCGATTTAAAATAAAGGAAAACCATGCATTTGCTGTCTGTGCTCCTCAAAAAATGTTGAGCCCTCAGCAGTTCTTTGACATTGGGCCTAGACCCTAGGTCAGTTTAGTGTTTCCACCACAAACAGTACCCTTAATTTTGACGTCGCAGAGGATCTTGAGAGCCATCTTGGCTCGGAGGTGAGTCGGCAGATAGTCTGCCATGACGAGTCCTCATGTGTGAACAAGCCTACGAGCAAGTCGCCCCCTCGTCTGTGACTGGGACTGGATATCTGGCATGCTAGAAAACTGGAGAAGTGTGACACGACTGACAAAGAGCATCAGCCAATGAGAGGCGGGATACGTCCCACGTCAGCACGCAGGAGGACGGAAGAAATGTGAGGAGGACAAGCCGCAGGGTTGCCAGGTCCGCTTATTAGCCGCGACTTTGGGCTTGTTTCTAAAGTGGAGTTGCTTATTTGGGCTTGCTCTCTAAACGTCACCTTTCTCTATATATATCCGTCTAATAAGTTATTTAAACGCATGATAGTCGCTTCTTTTGGGCTTGTTTCCATAGCCCTGGTTGCTTGTTTCTCTCCCAAGATCTGGCAACACTGACAAGCCGGCAAGCAACAACAACAATGGCGGCGTCCACAGGATCACGGGGAGCGCGTTGTGTTTGGACCCAGGCCCTGGAGGCAGATCTGATTCAACACTGGGAAGAATATCCATGCCTTTACGATGTGTCGTCTCCAAGTTAAAAAACGTAGTTTGGTGACATCACCGCATTATCTGGGGCTCTGTCAGCGAGGGCTCGGTGGAGAAATCTTGTGGTGTGCACACACAGGTCATAACGCAGTTGGCGAGACTCCAGCTGACAGAAACACACATCGCCATGCATGAACACTCAAAAGACGATAGTCTCCGCGATGCAAAGTCAGGGTGAAAATTGTGTAATGTGAACTAGCCTTTAACTGTGGGTGGGGTTGTTGTCACTCACTGCGTTACGAACTGAACTTTATCATATCATTCTGCTTGGTGTAAATGGGGCTATAAATAACTCGTCAAGCTCATGTACAGCTCTTTGGAGGTTTTCTACTGGTTCTTTCCCAGTGAACTAAACTAAGCTGAAGAACTCATACCTTTAAAGCCCCTGTATTGTACGTTAGAGGTTCTCTACTGGTTCTTCAGCTTGATTTAGTTCGATTGATTGGCTTTCAGCTCCAGCGGCTGGATATATTTCCCACAATCAACACAACGTTAATCAACTCAAATTTAGCACATTACGTTACAGGATGGATGGTAAAGTTTGAGAGTATCACAAGGCCAAACTTCCCATGAGGAGGTTA
>NC_065526.1:29524860-29534455 GCF_006386435.1 Epinephelus moara | reverse complement strand
TACTTCCTCTATTTTTGCTTGCCAAGTTTACTGGACTAAGACAAGACTCATTAAAACTGACGTAAGCCCTCTCTGCGACAGATGTCATCAGGCCAACGCAACTCTTATTCATATGTTCCAGTCTCGTCCTTCTGTGACACAGTTTTGGTAATCTGTCATCAAAACCTTTTCCTTCGTAAATACATGACCCATTCCCTGTTGTAGCACCTTTTGGTATTGTGCCTCAACACCCCCAAAACAACGTAACTTTTCAGCATTATTGGCCAGGCGTCTCATTCTGCAGAAGTGGGAACAACAGAATTCAATTGATGAGAGACCTGATGAGCTTTTTAGAGAAAAGAGAAAATTTGACATACGAGGAGAAATGACCGACAAAAGTTTATCACATTTCAGCAACTTCTCTGGTCTCATTTCATTTCTTTGAGACCTACTGAGTTCTCCTCTCCTACCTAAGACTGTATTGTTTGTATAGTTTCTTAAAAAGATGTCAGCCTTGAGTTACCATGTGGTGTTTTTTTTCTTTAATACCAATCTTATATTCATTGTCCTCACTGCTTATTGCATTTAAAAGTGCTTGAGCACCCTTGATATTTATATTGAACTCTGTGGGTTATCAAACAAAAGCCAGAGACTGTATTGTGTTAAGTTGCTGCAAGTTGGAAATTCAACACTTCTAGGCAGACAATAATGTTATCTCTAAGCCTGACCGGGCAAAGCCTCTCTTCACCCAGGCAGCTGCTTCTCTGTCCGCAGCTGTCTGTACCAAAGAGCTGCTTTAAAGCAAGGAGCACTCACTATGCAAGTAAATCTCTGGACTAAAACAGCCCCAGACGTACACTGCACACTGACTGGCAAAAAAAAGAACACCAAAAAAACCCACAACTACTCAACTTGAAGGAATCTCAGTCAACTGAGAGAGTACACACCAGAGAGATCCCTTAGATCATCAAATAAAGGTTCTCTTCCACATGAACAATGGTCTGCTACAACTGTTTTCTACTTTAAAAGCAAACGAAAAATCTATATATATATATTTTTTTTTTACAAGCTTTTAGTTAGGTTTCTTAAGTGTATTTTTATTTGTTTTGGGAATTAGTATTATTATTGTTATGATCTCCCCTGTTTTAAGAATAATGAAAATAATAGCACCCTCTTATTTTGTTTCTTCTAATCATGTCCTGCTTGTTTTCATATATGAAATACTTTATTATCTTATATGATATTTTATGTTTGTCATGTATGATGTAGCTTAGGCACATTGAGTTTACACCTGTCGTATGAAATGTGCTATATAAATAAAATTGACATACCTTGACTGAGGGGGTCTCCGTCTAATGATTCGAATCTCTGAGTTTCAGGGGGCAGCCCTACCAGAATCAATACATTGTAGAGCTTAAATAATAGATTAGTCAATCTAAAAAAAAATGTATTAAAAGAGTGTAGTAAATGTGTTGTGTTGGTCTGACAAAACAAGCAATTTGTTGACATCACCTTTGGCTTTAGAAATAGTGATATACACTATTTTTATACATCTTATAGACTTAATTCAACACAAACAATTGTCAGATTAACAGGAAATGGAAATAATCATTACTTGCAGCCTTAGTTAACACTCTAATAAGGTATCTAAATATTTAATTCAACAGTTTAGCTAAACAGATTGCACTTTTTGCATGGTACCTAGGTTTAAAGCTTTCTGAATATAAGGCCAGACAACACTGAAACGCCTCAGCTGTTTAAGACTGAGTGTGTTCTCTGTTGATAAAGATATTGATGAACTGAAGTCCTGAGGCTTCCTGATACCATGCGATAAACACCTGATTAAACTGAATATTGAAGCTAAATGATTTTGAGATCTGCCGGGGGACAAACCACTTACTGCAGTCAGTCAGTTATACTGGACTGGAAACGTTTGCATATTGCAGAATCATAACAGTTCAGTTTGAGTCAAGCAGCATGATGTCATTATTACCACTGTGAAAATCAAACTACAGCCTTGGCGTTTTATTTTTTCGGATTTTTAAGTTTAGTTTAGTTTTCACTACTGATGGGAATTAGTTAAAGGACGTGTGGGTGTTGTTACGAAAATGAAATCTTTTAAATATGGTGGTTTTGGAGTGACAATTTAATGGACCTTTAACAAAGTGTTCATCATGCTTGGATCGGGGGGTTGGAGGTCGCAGATAAGACAACCTCGAAAAATGATAGAGCATTTGAAACTGCTAATTATGAGTCTTTGCTGTGAGCACTTACACATGTAAATCCACCAGGTATATAAAAGACAGAGAAACTGACTTCTATTCATCTGCCTGGAATGATTTACAGCTTACTATTTATACATCACATATGGAAAGCACAGGAGGTCAAGCCATGCGCTACAGCAATTACCGGTATCTCTACAACAACTGATGCATCTATACACCTCTCAACACAGATGTTTAGAGATGTTCACCTTCAGCGACAATAACAACATATTCAGCTCATCTGCAAACCAAACGAGTCGGCGACCGCTGGAGCGAAACAAAGCACAAACAGCGTCAGAGCTGTAATAACTGGCTGTAATTAAAGCTCATTTCACGCCGCTGCAGTTTGTGATGCTCCACACGAGGAGCTATTTGTCAAAATTAGTTGGGATGCTCAGGAGCACATCACACCTGTCAATCAATGAACAAACTTTCTGGCCACTGATCAGCAAGACTGACGCTGATGAAGGTTGCACGGCCAGAAGAAGCTGTCTGATGGTTTGTTTGTTTTTTCATGACAATAATTAATTTTTTATCTTGTTTTTTTTACCCAAGCAATTCAGGTTCTATTTTGTATGTAATTAACTGCATAAATATGCTTAGAATTAATGTACAGGTTTTCCAGGTTTTCACTCATTTTGTCCCCATTTAATTAAGAAATAATCATATAATTATTAATAAACCCTGGCATGTTTAAACAGTTATATAAGGTGAAACTAAAATCCCAAACATCAAGACATCAGTGTGTTTCTCACCATATTAAAGGAAGTGTGTAAGAGTCCTTCTGTCCACCCCCTCGAAAACTGGCTCATCGTCAGTTTGAAGTTGTTTTGGCTTAGTTGAGTTTTGGTTCAGCCTACCTGCAAATAATATACAGGAATAAGATTAAGATATGCTGACAACTGAGACTGTATTAATTTATTAAGGTATCACAAATGCTCAGGTTCAGGCAAGTAGGCAAAATTAGTATTAGACATGTCTTTTGAAACAATGTGACTAACAAGAGATAAATGCACACAGACTTGTCAAAATTATAATCCAAACACGTCAAATTGCATGTCGTAGCCTAACATGCACCTCACCAGCAATGTAACTACAAGTCACAGCAATGCAGACCTCCTGTATATTTTCAAAAACTGAAAACCATTTCCCCATTGAAAACAAAGCTTTTATTAACTTTTATTTCACAGTTAGGAACCAATAATTGTGAAGACAATAAAGCCCCCAAAAATAGCATTTTAAGGCCCTGATCACACAGGAAGCATTTGTGCAGCTGGAGGCAGCTTTTTTCAATTGTTTTTGATGAAAATTAAGCTTTTTGCTTGCTGTTTCTGTGTTGCTATGTGCCTCGTGTTTCTGTGCTCTAGGCGCCAGGCCTTTTTGCCGGAGTGCTCTGAAGTCCTTGAGTTCAAAGAACTTCAACTCAGAGAGCTGTCATCCCGGCTTTTTTCCCCATTGGCCAATCTGATGTTTTGGGGGACGGGCCTTCTGTGGTGGTCACGACAATACATTTACAGTTGGTAAACAATGGAGGAGAAATTTGTGGAAGCAGTTGGATACCCAGAGCTATACAACTTCACAAGCTGCAGTCTTCACAATCTCAGTAGAAAAGAGATGTGGTGAGAGAGGGTGGACACAACTCTTTCACTCTCATCCTTAACACGGGAACACCCCAGGGCTGCATTTTGGGTCTCCTGCTGTTCTCCTTGTATACATGACTGTGTAGCCACTTCATAGTCCAACACCATCATCATTTACTCCTAACAATGAAAAGGAAGGAGGGGAAGTAGAAGATCTGACCTGCTAGTGTCAGGACAACAACCTACTCCTAAACATCAGCCAAACTAAGGATATGATAGTGGAGTTTGGGTAGAAGCAGCAAAGGAACTACACCTCCTTAATATCAGGGGTTCCTTAGTTGAGATTGTGGGCAGTTTTAAGTGCCTTGATGTCCACATCACTGAGGGCCTGACCTGGGCACTGCATACTGACTCAGTGGTGAGGAAAGTCAAGGAACACTGTTTCATCTGAGAAACCTGAGGAAACTCTGGGTATCATCACTGCCTGGCACGGAAACAGCACCAAACAGGACCGTAGGGCCCTGCAAAAAGTGATACGTTCAGCAGAACACACTGTGGGCACTGCTCTACCCTGCCTAAAGGATGTTTACACCAGATTCTACAAAAATAAGCTGGGAGAATCATTAATGACTCCAGACACACAAATAACTGCCTTTTCTCCCTGTTGAGGTCTTAAGGATGGTACCAAATACACCAGGCCAGCACTAAGAGACTCAGGAAGAGCTTCTACTCCTTTTTCTACTTTATTATTAAAATCTATGTTCTACTCTTAGGCCACAAGGATCCTAAATAAAAACCCTGCGTTACCTAAAACCTAACCCCATAGAAATGTACTTATTATTGTTTTGAATACACAAATTGACAGAACTGAAGACTACATTTGAGTGGAATTATATTTTATGATTTCATGTGGCAAATAAATTAACTGATTGATAGTAACCACAATAACCTTTGATATTTTAATGATATAGGCCTATTAATCGCCGAATTGGAAATGTACCCAGTTTAATTTTAGAAATTTGGTCACTTTACTATAAGTCAGAAAGGCATTAAATACTCTGCTTCAAACATGAGGTCTTTCTTCTGTTGGCACCAGTCAGTTTTTACAGTGAGGATACATTTTCAATTACAGTAAGGGACAAACATGATGGATGGATCACAATAAATCATACATATACACCAGCCTGTCTGGACAGGTCGGTGCATAAATGTCTGCTATGTTTGAGGACTATCGTGTACAGACTTAATGTTACAGTATTAAATATACAAAACTCCTACTAACACTACCAAATGACAACCATAGACTGTATAAAGGATGACAATGCAGAAATATATATATTTTTTTATGTTTTAACCACATTTAGGTTACCTTAATGTAAGTTAACCTGAACTATCACGATATTTTCATTGACAGTTTTATTAACCTAACGCTAGCTACCTTGGTTAGCAAGATGCATCTGTAGCATTAATTCACCTTAACTGGGAGGCTAATTTTAGCTAGACTTAAAACAAAATGCACTCACCACAAAAAATGAACAGCCTGTTACCCTTAGATTGTCTTACAGTAATGTTAAGCTGAAGAAGACATTTTTGGGCGACCAAAATGTTACAGCTTTTATGAACTGACAATATGTTGTATCGAAATAAGCTGCTCCATCGTCGATATGCGTTTCCCTCCTGTTGATGCATAGCGCCCCCCTCCCCTCCCTTGGGGTTAGGGCTAAAGTTTTTTTGTTTTTGTTTTTTCTTATTTCTTTCTTATTTATTTTTTTTTTTATTTACTGTCAATAAGGCACGTCATATAACATTATATATTACTATATATACAAATGTTATATAATTATTGTATTGAGCATTGAGCTTACTGCAGAGCTAACTGCATATATCACTATAACTGAGCTAACTGCTAAGCAGAAATAAATAATAAAAGATAAAAATAAAAATTAAATACACGTGGTCATTCAGGAATTCAGGTACACAGATAGTCATACAGACATAGGGCCTTTCTAATTTTACCGTATTTCACTCTTTTTTTTATATATAGAATGATCTCATTTACAAATTAAAGGAAAATGGGGCTAGTTTTCAAAAAACAACATTTGCGAGTAAAAGATTTTCCCCAAATAATTATATTATTAATCCCAAACTCTGCTTTCTTGTCCTCCAGTTGGAAACCAGTCGTTATATTTTCATAATTTAGAGTCAATATTTGGTTCAATTTAAGTCAACCAATACTGAAAAACCCAAAAGGTTAAAAGAAGAGAGGAAAATATGATCTAATGTTTCAATGTCTGAGTTACAGAAGTACAAACACGTTTGGTTCAGGTTTACTGAGGTTAAAAAATGTAGAGTCATAAAGTGATGCAGGCAATGACGTTTATGTTTTTACTAGACCTGGAAGTTAACATCACCCTGGTCCACCCAACAAAAATATTTTAATATGTTTCAATCTATGCATCATAATAAATCTGTAGCTGTTTAGGGTCCAGGTGAGCAGTTCCTCAGAGATCTGCAAGCAGCAATGCCACAGGACAACAATCAGCCTGTTTTAAACAGACATGTTTTGCTCTAGTTTTGAAATAACTCCCAAAATATTCAATCATCTGTTGCCAACACTTTAAAGTCACTGTCAACACCAGCCTTTTCTTTTTTAACCACCACCTCTGATAAAGACCATTTTTCATAAAACATATCAGGGTGCCGACTGTTTCTATCAGCCCTGCTGCGTGGCTTCATTTTGATTTGTTGTTTCAAAACTCATGCAGTCCAATAAAGCACAAAAGCTGGAATTTACCCCTGAGCGTGGGCCCTGAAAGACATATTGACTGGATGGACATTAAGAGAGAAAAAATTAGCATGATCCACCTTTGTTTTGTTTCATATTTTCATCCCCAGCATGAGCGTGATGCTCATTTTCTCTATATTCTTTTATTAGGAAACACTGACCTCTCAGCAGAAGCAGAGAGATGGACAAAGCTTTCACTTTTTATATGTGTGCAGCTTTATTCCAGCAGAGTTATAGATTTTCCAGCAGGGAGCAGTGTTACTGTGTGTTACTGTATTTGTGTGTTTGTGTGTGTGTGATGGCAGATGCCTGCTGAGGTTTGTCCCAGTGATTTGTTTGTCCTGCTGAATGAGTTTGCTGCCTGTCATTAAAGCAGCCAAGCAGGGAGAAACAGTCTGTCTGTCAGGAGGAGCCCCTCTGTGGCTGCGCTGAGTTCAGCTTTCCCCCCGGCTCGCTCTCTGTCTGTCCCTGTCTATATCTGCCTGTGTTTGTCTTCGTCTGTCTCCCTCCAGTCGCCTCGTCCATCATGATACAGGCAGGATCTCTCTATCTACATTTCAGGCATTTAGCGGATGCTGTCATGCAGAGCAGCTCATAATAATTGCAACACTGGGATAAGTGCTGGAGTTGCTACTGTGCTTTCCCAACTTTACAAGTCAGGAGTCCACTTTAGCAAAGCTTTAATAAGAAGTGTTAAGATTTTACTCCAGTAAAAACAGAAATACTGTGGTACAAGTAAAAGTCCTTCATTCATATTCTACTTTAAAGCAGTGGGTCCCAACTGGTGGGTTGCGGTCCAAAAGTGGGTCAAAGGTTCATTCTGAACGGTCCGCAAGTGACTCTCTAACACTTTAATTTGAATTACATTGAACGTCCTGCACAGAGCTTTCATTTTCAAGTGCCGTTTCCTGCTGTAGACTAAGTGACTAACCGACAGATACTTGACAGAGACAGCAAACTAGCTCAACGACATGGCCAAACGAAGGTGTGACACTGAATATATTAAACTGTGTGGAACTTGAACTAATGACTAAGGAAAAATCAGGCTAACTGATCACGGTGAGAAATGATGCTATAAAAGTGGAAGAAATTACATCTTTTCAAGTCAGTTTTGCATGTCAGGGCACTTGGATTACGACAGACGAGCCGTTCTGACGTTTTTGAATTGCATTAGCAGAGTTTTTTTTTTACATTTTCAAAATGTGGGCTCCGTGCATTTCAAGTGTAGCTGTTACTCCGACTAGCTAACCAGAACCCCGAACGAGTTTTGTGGATAAAAAACTACACTGGACTTGTCGGCATGAGGGTCAGTAAGTACTGTCTGTATTTTCATTCTAAAGTGGCCATTTCCTAACGCTGAGGACGGCTATGAGCTGAAACGCGTCCGTTCGACTGCTGCTGTGTGATCCACTATATTAAAAAGTTTTATACTTATTAGTGAGTGCTGTCGGGTTTTTCTGCTTTGCTGTAGTATTTTGGACCGGCACCCAATTACACTTTGAGACTTTTGAGTGAGAACGCCAAGTTTGCTAAAGACTTATCTCCATACACAACAGTACTAGCCAGCCGGCAGTGACCTCCCCAAGATGGCGGCGATGTTGATGCATCGCTGAAACAGGCCGAAGCCATCAACGAGGTATCTACTACTGTATATGATATCTGTGGTCCCGACCCCCACTAGGGGTCCCCAAAGCATGGGGGGTTGTGAGGCCATCTTGAGGGGTGTAAGGTTATTTTAGATTATGACATAGATTTAGTTTATTTTTGCATATTATTTAGGATATAATCTTAAAGAAATCTTTCAGGATAAGAGCACAGTAAAGATCTGAACACAAGCTGTATTTACAGAGCATTCAAACAGCCTGGTCCTGCTTTACAAAATTACATAGTTAAAACAACCAAAGAGCTCATAGAACGATGACCAAGCATCAGGGAGAGGAAATCAGTGAATTTGTCAGAAAAAGAGAACCTTTTAGGTTTGTTTGATTGTTGAAAATTAAAAAAAAAAAAATTCATAAAACTGAGAGAGAATCGTACAAAACAATCCTAAAAATACCAGAAAAACTCATCTGTGATGCAATTAGGAAATAATCAGCTCAAAATTCATCCAAATCAGTTGTTTTACACAAACTTCCTGCAGTTACTGCACTCACTGTTTGAGTTAATTGTACAGTTTATCATGCTCTGAACTGTTATTGTTATGCTTCGAATACAATATGAAGTATCAATGAAATATGTCACTTAGTTCGGGGTTGTCAATTTACTCAATGAAAGGAAAAGGGTTGGGAACCACAGCTTTACAGAGACAATGAGCCTCATTCAGGAAGCAATACATAAACAGATTTTCTCTTGATCTTATCTGCGACTTGCTCTTCTTTTGTTAATGCCCATTGATTTCCAGTGTTGGGTAAGGGTTACTTTAAAAGTAATCAAAGTATGTTACTGCGTTACTTTCTAAAAAAGTAACCAGTTACTTTACTGCGTTACTCCCTGACAGAGTTGGGTATAACGCGTTACAAAGTAACATACTCGGTCCATTGATCCCAATAACTGGAATTTCAGTTACTGTGTGTCACTCTGCTGCCGACAGCATCACAAATGCTTTACTATCACTAGGTTTTTCACATCCTTTAACACCAGTACTGACACTCTTGGAAATCTTGTTTACTTTGTTTACGTTTATTTAATGGTATGTTAATTTCACTACTGCAGCACTTGTTCTTGGTGGCACCTCTCCAATTTTTGAGTGTTGGCACACGGTATAGTCTGAGTGGGTGGAAGTTCGCTGTAAAGATCAGCCTCTCATTGGGCAGAACGAGCCACCCGCTGAAGTCCCACCCTACCACCTCCGGTTGCAGTTTTCAACACGTCCTTTACTAACTTTTGCNGTTAATTTCACTACTGCAGCACTTGTTCTTGGTGGCACCTCTCCAATTTTTGAGTGTTTGCACACGGTATAGTCTGAGTGGGTGGAAGTTCGCTGTAAA